>NW_027040345.1:59421-179421 GCF_034236695.1 Oncorhynchus nerka
GGTTCTATATATATTCTATATATATACTGTATACTCAGACAGGCTAACCTCCTATAAAGGGTTCTATATATATTCTATATATACTGTATACTCAGACAGGCTAACCTCCTATAAAGGGTTCTATATATATTCTATATATACTGTATACTCAGACACTTCCTAACCTCCTATAAAGGGTTCTATATATATTCTATATATACTGTATACTCAGACAGGCTAACCTCCTATAAAGGGTTCTATATATATTCTATATATACTGTATACTCAGACAGGCTAACCTCCTATAAAGGGTTCTATATATATTCTATATATACTGTATACTCTGACACTTCCTAACCTCCTATAAAGGGTTCTATATATATTCTATATATACTGTATACTCAGACACTTCTAACCTCCTATAAAAGGGGGTTCTATATATATTCTATATATACTGTATACTCTGACACTTCCTAACCTCCTATAAAGGGTTCTATATATATTCTATATATACTGTATACCAGACACTTCCTAACCTCCTATAAAGGGTTCTATATATATTCTATATATACTGTATACTCAGACACTTCCTAACCTCCCATAAAGGGTTCTATATATAGAACTTTAGTGGTTCTGTATATTGTAGGAAGATAAAACCCTTTCTGGTTTCAACAGGAGTGAAGAGTGTGTTGATATAACGGATATATTGTCAGAATTCAGCTTGTAACAACGATCAGAATAAACACTATAAAGTTTTGCTGCCAACATATTAGATCATAATTAAGAGGCTAAATGATTGTGTCATGCTAACATTTTATAGAGGTGTGTGTGTGTGTGTGTGTGTATGTGTGTGTGTGTGTGTGTGTGTGTATGTGTGTGTATATGTGTATGTATGTGTGTGTGTGTGTGTGTGTGTGTGTGTGTGTGTGTATGTGTGTGTATATGTGTATGTATGTGTGTGTGTGTGTGTGCGTGTGTGTGTGTGTGTGTGCTGGTGAGACAACCACATATCAGAGTCTAATATACAGGATACAAACATTCCATTCCAGCTATATAGCGTTTTGAAAAACAAAAATTCATGAATTAAAATCTTTTAACAACAATATTTTACAGACAAGGTTCCCCTGAGCAATACTGTCTGATAAATAACACATGTGAAAAAATGGTGGAAACACGTTTTAGAAACAAACAACATTGTAATCTCACCTCTTAGCTTTGGTGTCATGTTCCCCAGAGAGTCTCATTTTAGAGAACTGACCCCTAAACAGAGATCCAGCATGTTGGTTGTGGTTAACACAGTAACAACTAAACAGAGATCCAACATGTTGGTTGTGGTTAACACAGTGACAACTAAACAGAGATCCAGCATGTTGGTTGTGGTTAACACAGTGACAACTAAACAGAGATCCAACATGTTGGTTGTGGTTAACACAGTGACAACTAAACAGAGATCCAACATGTTGGTTGTGGTTAACACAGTGACAACTAAACAGAGATCCAACATGTTGGTTGTTGTTAACACAGTGACAACTAAACAGAGATCCATCATGTTGGTTGTGGTTAACACAGTGACAACTAAACAGAGATCCATCATGTTGGTTGTGGTTAACACAGTGACAACTAAACAGAGATCCATCATGTTGGTTGTGGTCAACACAGTGACAACTAAACAGAGATCCAACATGTTGGTTGTGGTTAACACAGTGACAACTAAACAGAGATACAACATGTTGGTTGTGGTTAACACAGTGACAACTAAACAGAGATACAACATGTTGGTTGTGGTTAACACAGTGACAACTAAACAGAGATCCAACATGTTGGTTGTGGTTAACACAGTGACAACTAAACAGAGATCCAACATGTTGGTTGTGGTTAACACAGTGACAACTAAACAGAGATCCAGCATGTTGGTTGTGGTTAACACAGTGACAACTAACCAGAGATCCAACATGTTGGTTGTGGTTAACACAGTGACAACTAAACAGAGATCCAACATGTTGGTTGTGGTTAACACAGTGACAACTAACCAGAGATCCAACATGTTGGTTGTGGTTAACACAGTGACAACTAACCAGAGATCCAACATGTTGGTTGTGGTTAACACAGTGACAACTAACCAGAGATCCAACATGTTGGTTGTGGTTAACACAGTGACAACTAAACAGAGATCCAACATGTTGGTTGTGGTTAACACAGTGACAACTAAACAGAGATCCAACATGTTGGTTGTGGTTAACACAGTGACAACTAAACAGAGATCCAACATGTTGGTTGTGGTTAACACAGTGACAACTAAACAGAGATCCAACATGTTGGTTGTGGTTAACACAGTGACAACTAACCAGAGATCCAACATGTTGGTTGTGGTTAACACAGTGACAACTAAACAGAGATCCAACATGTTGGTTGTGGTTAACACAGTGACAACTAAACAGAGATCCAACATGTTGGTTGTGGTTAACACAGTGACAACTAAACAGAGATCCAACATGTTGGTTGTGGTTAACACAGTGACAACTAACCAGAGATCCAACATGTTGGTTGTGGTTAACACAGTGACAACTAAACAGAGATCCAACATGTTGGTTGTGGTTAACACAGTGACAACTAAACAGAGATCCAACATGTTGGTTGTGGTTAACACAGTGACAAATAATTATTGAATGTCAATTGTTCTCTTTTATTCATTATCTTTTAGAAATAAAACATTTACTGACAGTCACATCCAAACAGTCAGGTGATTTTGTTCAATTACTTTTTCTAGCCCAATGACGACTCAAAACCCGCCCACAAGGCCTGAAAACTAACGAATAGCCCCTGATAGGCCTACATCTTATTTTGGGGCGGCAGGTAGCCTCGTGGTGTAGGAGCAAACCATTAAGGAGAGCAAAAGCATTACATATAAATAGGTCTAGTTGCCAGGCTGAAGTAGCAAGGACCTGCACAGAGAAGATGACACCCAGGCTATACTCTGTTTGAAAGAGTACATCAGACCATACGACACCCAGACTATACTCTGTTTGAAAGAGTACATCAGACCATACGACACCCAGACTATACTCTATGTTTGAAAGAGAACATCAGACCATATGACACCCAGACTATACTCTATGTTTGAAAGAGTACATCAGACCATATGACACCCAGACTATACTCTATGTTTGAAAGAGTACATCAGACCATACGACACCCAGACTATACTCTATGTTTGAAAGAGTACATCAGACCATACGACACCCAGACTATACTCTATGTTTGAAAGAGAACATCAGACCATATGACACCCAGACTATACTCTATGTTTGAAAGAGAACATCAGACCATATGACACCCAGGCTATACTCTATGTTTGAAAGAGTACATCAGACCATATGACACCCAGACTATACTCTTCCATGGAGGGGCTCAGCCCTGTTATGTTAGTGATAAGGTCCTTCCATGGAGGGGCTCAGCCCTGTTATGTTTGTGATAAGGTCCTTCCATGGAGGCCCTGTTATGTTAGTGATAAGGTCCTTCCATGGAGGGGCTCAGCCCTGTTATGTTAGTGATAGGGTCCTTCCATGGAGGGGCTCAGCCCTATTATGTTAGTGATAGGGTCATTCCATGGAGGCCCTGTTATGTTTGTGATAAGGTCCTTCCATGGAGGGGCTCAGCCCTGTTATGTTTGTGATAAGGTCCTTCCATGGAGGGGCTCAGCCCTGTTATGTTAGTGATAGGGTCCTTCCATGGAGGGGCTCAGCCCTGTTATGTTTGTGATAGGGTCCTTCCATGGAGGGGCTCAGCCCTGTTATGTTTGTGATAAGGTCCTTCCATGGAGGGGCTCAGCCCTGTTATGTTAGTGATAGGGTCCTTCCATGGAGGGGCTCAGCCCTGTTATGTTTGTGATAGGGTCCTTCCATGGAGGGGCTCAGCCCTGTCAGACGTGAAACCTTGTCGTGCTGCTGATCCCTTTCTACTGGTCTGCCTGAGGCAATGGAACCCTGACCTGTTCACCGGACATGCTATCTTGTCCCGAACATGCTGTTTTGTCTCTCTCTCTTTCTCTCTCTCTCTCTCTCTCTCTTACACTCTCTCTCTCTCTCTCTCTCTCTCTCTCTCTCTCTCTCTCTCTCTCTCTCTCTCTCTCTCTCTCTCACTCTCTCTCACTCACATTCACTCTCACTCTCTCTCACCCTCTCTCATTCTCTCTCACACTCTTGCACTCTCTCACTCTCTCTCTCACGCTCTCTCACTTTCTCTCTCTCACACTCTCTCACTCACACCTGCTGTCTCGACCTCTGAATTCTCGGCTATGAAAAGCAACCTGACATTTACTCCTGAGTTGCTGACCTGTTGACCCTCTATAACCACTGTGATTATAATTTGTCCCTGCTGGTCATCTATGAACATCTTGAAGAACGATCTGGCCTTAATGGCCATGTACTCTCATTATCTCCCCCCAGCACAGGCAGAAGAGGACTGGCCACCCCTCAGAGCCTGTTTCTTCTGGTCTACCCAGTACAGCCAGTAGAGGACCGGTCACCCTCAGAGCCTGGTTCCACTCTACCCAGTACAGCCAGAAGAGGACTGGCCACCCTCAGAGCCTGGTTCCTCTCTACTCTGTACAGCCAGAAGAGGACTGGCCACCCTCGTAGCCTGGTTCCTCTCTACCCGGCACAGCCAGAAGAGGACTAGCCACCCCTCAGAGCCTGGTTCCTCTCTACTCAGTACAGCCAGAAGAGGACTGGCCACCCCTCAGAGCCTGGTTCCTCTCTACTCAGTACAGCCAGAAGAGGACTGGCCACCCTCAGAGCCTGGTTCCTCTCTACCCAGTACAGCTAGAAGAGGACTGGCCACCCCTCATAGCCTGGTTCCTCTCTACCCAGTACAGCCAGAAGAGGACTGGCCACCCCTCATAGCCTGGTTCCTCTCTACCCAGTACAGCCAGAAGAGGACTGGCCACCCCTAGGAGCCTGGTTCCTTTCAAGGTTTCTTCCTAGGTTCCTGCCTTTCTAGGAGTTTTTCCTAGCCGTGCTTCAACATCTGAACACACAGTGAGGGAGGGAATGTTGTGTTTGTTTCATATTGTTTAAGGACTATGAAAATAGACAAAATGATTAGCCTATGGATTATGAAAACAACAACAATAAATGGGGAAAATGGGAGGAGAAATGACTAGAGACAGTGTTGTTTAACTCACTGACCAGGACCCATGAGTTCTTCTTACCTTTGTTCAGTAGAAAAGTCTCCCTTTCTAAAGTATAGAGGTTGACCCATAGACCCGTCACTCTTCATGGACACACAGCTGGGAACAGGGGAGGCTGGTCTCTCCTGCTTGATTGGTCTTCAACACAACAGAGACAAACATTACATCTCTCATCTACTCTGAGCTCAGATGGGGAAACAGAAGAAGAGTTTCATTCCAAAACACTATATATCACTTTTTAGAAACGTTTGTAAATTAGCTTTTATTTCTGAAAGACAATTTGAAAGAGATTGGTGTGTTTTTTCACTATCTAATCATAGCATGGGGTTGTTCAATGACAGACAAGTATTTGATTAAAATATATCACTTCATGGTTTCATTTCAGAGAAACAATCACGTTTTTTTGCAAAATGCTATATATCTGCTTCACTCTCAGAGGAATCAGTAGTACTGCTGGTTTTATACAGTAATAATATATATCTGCCTCACTCTCAGTGAAATCAGTAGTACTGCTGGTTTTATACAGTAATAATATATATCTGCCTCACTCTCAGTGAAATCAGTAGTACTGCTAGGTTTAACACAGTAATAATATATATCTGCCTCACTCTCAGAGAAATCAGTAGTACTGCTAGGTTTAACACAGTAATAATATATATCTGCCTCACTCTCAGAGAAATCAGTAGTACTGCTGGTTTTATACAGTAATAATATATATCTGCCTCACTCTCAGTGAAATCAGTAGTACTGCTAGGTTTTATACAGTAATAATATATATCTGTCTCACTCTCAGAGAAATCAGTAGTACTGCTAGGTTTTACACAGTAATAATATATATCTGCCTCACTCTCAGTGAAATCAGTAGTACTGCTAGGTTTTACACAGTAATAATATATATCTGCCTCACTCTCAGTGAAATCAGTAGTACTGCTAGGTTTTATACAGTAATAATATATATCTGCCCCACTCTCAGTGAAATCAGTAGTACTGCTAGGTTTTATACAGTAATAATATATATCTAGGTTTTACACAGTAATAATATATATCTAGGTTTTACACAGTAATAATATATATCTGCCTCACTCTCAGTGAAATCAGTAGTACTACTAGGTTTTATACAGTAATAATATATATCTAGGTTTTACACAGTAATAATATATATCTGCCTCACTCTCAGTGAAATCAGTAGTACTACTAGGTTTTATACAGTAATAATATATATCTAGGTTTTACTCAGTCAAATGTAACAAATAAATACATGTTTAATAAGGAACTGTATAAATGATACACTTTGAAGATGAATATATAAATATTTAAATATAATATTTCAATGCAGTAACATGAGATCTGTATGTAAAACATTTACACATTTTATTCATTTAGCAGATGTTTTTATCCAGGGTCCAGTTTCCCAAAAGCATCTAAAGGCCAACTTCATCTTTAGAATCAAGAGCATCGTTAAATTTCTGAGCTGTTTCAAAAAACCATTGTTATTAACGTTGAAAACGCTAATCTAACACCTGTCTCAGACCTCTAGAACAGCTGAGTAATCTAACACCTGTCTCAGACCACTAGAACAGCTGAGTAATCTAACACCTGCCTCAGACCACACAAACAGCTGAGTAATCTAACACCTGCCTCAGACCACTAGAACAGCTGAGTAATCTAACACCTGTCTCAGACCACTAGAACAGCTGAGTAATCTAACACCTGTCTCAGACCTCTAGAACAGCTGAGTAATCTAACACCTGTCTCAGACCCCTAGAACAGCTGAGTAATCTAACACCTGCCTCAGACCACTAGAACAGCTGAGTAATCTAACACCTGCCTCAGACCACTAGAACAGCTGAGTAATCTAACACCTGCCTCAGACCACTAGAACAGCTGAGTGATCTAACACCTGCCTCAGACCACTAGAACAGCTGAGTGATCTAACACCTCCTGACTCAGACCACTAGAACAGCTGAGTAATCTAACACCTCCTGCCTCAGACCACTAGAACAGCTGAGTGATCTAACACCTGTCTCAGACCTCTAGAACAGCTGAGTAATCTAACACCTGCCTCAGACCCCTAGAACAGCTGAGTAATCTAACACCTGCCTCAGACCACTAGAACAGCTGAGTAATCTAACACCTGCCTCAGACCACTAGAACAGCTGAGTAATCTAACACCTGCCTCAGACCACTAGAACAGCTGAGTGATCTAACACCTGCCTCAGACCACTAGAACAGCTGAGTAATCTAATACCTGCCTCAGACCCCTAGAACAACTGAGTAATCTACCACCTGCCTCAGACCACTAGAACAGCTGAGTAATCTAACACCTGCCTCAGACCACTAGAACAGCTGAGTAATCTAACACCTGCCTCAGACCACTAGAACAGCTGAGTAATCTAACACCTGCCTCAGACCACTAGAACAGCTGAGTAATCTAACACCTGCCTCAGACCACTAGAACAGCTGAGTGATCTAACACCTGCCTCAGACCACTAGAACAGCTGAGTAATCTAATACCTGCCTCAGACCCCTAGAACAGCTGAGTAATCTACCACCTGCCTCAGACCACTAGAACAGCTGAGTAATCTAACACCTGCCTCAGACCACTAGAACAGCTGA
This sequence comes from Oncorhynchus nerka, assembly GCF_034236695.1. NCBI lineage: Eukaryota > Metazoa > Chordata > Actinopteri > Salmoniformes > Salmonidae > Oncorhynchus > Oncorhynchus nerka. The sequence continues at coordinate 67,205 of NW_027040345.1, forward strand.
GTAATCTAACACCTGCCTCAGACCACTAGAACAGCTGAGTGATCTAACACCTGCCTCAGACCACTAGAACAGCTGAGTAATCTAACACCTGCCTCAGACCACTAGAACAGCTGAGTAATCTGACACCTCCTGACTCAGACCACTAGAACAGCTGAGTAATCTAACACCTCCTGACTCAGACCACTAGAACAGCTGAGTAATTTAACACCTCCTGCCTCAGACCACTAGAACAGCTGAGTGATCTAACACCTGCCTCAGACCACTAGAACAGCTGAGTAATCTACCACCTGCCTCAGACCACTAGAACAGCTGAGTGATCTAACACCTGCCTCAGACCACTAGATCAGCTGAGTAATCTACCACCTGCCTCAGACCACTAGAACAGCTGAGTAATCTAACACCTGCCTCAGACCACACAAACAGCTGAGTAATCTAACACCTGCCTCAGACCACTAGAACAGCTGAGTGATCTAACACCTGCCTTAGACCACTAGAACAGCCGAGTAATCTAACACCTCCTGCCTCAGACCACTAGAACAGCTGAGTGATCTAACACCTGCCTCAGACCACTAGATCATCTGAGTAATCTAACACCTGTCTCAGACCACTAGAACAGCTGAGTAATCTAACACCTGTCTCAGACCACTAGAACAGCTGAGTAATCTAACACCTGCCTCAGACCACTAGAACAGCTGAGTAATCTAACACCTGTCTCAGACCACTAGAACAGCTGAGTAATCTAACACCTGTCTCAGACCACACAAACAGCTGAGTAATCTAACACCTGCCTCAGACCACTAGAACTGCTGAGTAATCTAACACCTGCCTCAGACCACTAGAACAGCTGAGTAATCTAACACCTGTCTCAGACCACTAGAACAGCTGAGTAATCTAACAACTGTCTCAGACCACACAAACAGCTGAGTAATCTAACACCTGCCTCAGACCACTAGAACAGCTGAGTAATCTACCACCTGCCTCAGACCACTAGAACAGCTGAGTAATCTAACACCTGCCTCAGACCACTAGAACAGCTGAGTAATCTACCACCTGCCTCAGACCACTAGAACAGCTGAGTAATCTAACACCTGCCTCAGACCACTAGAACAGCTGAGTAATCTACCACCTGCCTCAGACCACTAGAACAGCTGAGTAATCTACCACCTGCCTCAGACCACTAGAACAGCTGAGTAAACTAACACCTGCCTCAGACCACTAGAACAGCTGAGTAAACTAACACCTGCCTCAGACCACTAGAACAGCTGAGTAATATAACACCTGCCTCAGACCACTAGAACAGCTGAGTAAACTAACACCTGCCTCAGACCACTAGAACAGCTGAGTAATCTAACACCACTCGTAGATCAGCTGAGTGAGTCGTTAGATAATTTTTTGCCCTTCCGTATGACTTTATACACAGAAGATCTCTGCTAAACATAGAATCACATGGTTTATCAGTCTCTCTGTGACACCGATAAATTCAGAACAAAGTTGCCAACGTCTTTGCAATTGATTCAAACAAGGGACTTCTACAAATTTGCTTCAAATGAAAACCGAGATGACTGCATTAAACTATGAACTGTTGGCTTTAGGCCTATTTCAATCATATTGTTCAATATATTGAGTTCTATTTTGCTACATGTAGGCTACTCTGTAATTTGTCTCAATATATTTAATGATGTGTAACATGAACACAATGTCAAATCTGGGATTTACTGCATTTTAATTGGGTAAGCATTAGAATAAGTCTCCTCAATCTTTGTGGTCAGTATTGTGACATAATTATAATGTTAAGGAAATATTTGAATGGAGAAAGCTGATCTGAGAGCAGTGCTCCCTTTCTTTCTATACTATCAGTATTGATACATGATCTGGACGTGATACCTTGTTGTGCTGCTGATCCAGTTTCTACTGGTTTGCCTGATGATATGGGACTCTGCCCTGTTCACCAGACGTGCTACGTTGCCCTTAAACCTTGGAAATAGTAACACAAAATAAAAATTATGAGACTATAAGGAGAACCAGTACTGAGTCAATATGCAGGGTACCAGGTAGTTGAGGTAATAATGAGACTATAAGGAGAACCAGTACTGAGTCAATGTGCAGGGTACCAGGTAGTTGAGGTAATAATGAGACTATAAGGAGTACCAGTACTGAGTCAATGTGCAGGGTACCGGGTAGTTGAGGTAATACTGAGACTATAAGGATAACCAGTATTGAGTCAATGTGCAGGGTACCAGGTAGTTGAGGTAATAATGAGACTATAAGGAGTACCAGTACTGAGTCAATGTGCAGGGTACCAGGTAGTTGAGGTAATAATGAGACTATAAGGAGTACCAGTACTGAGTCAATGTGCAGGGTACCGGGTAGTTGAGGTAATAATGAGACTATAAGGAGTACCAGTACTGAGTCAATGTGCAGGGTACCAGGTAGTTGAGGTAATAATGAGACTATAAGGAGTACCAGTACTGAGTCAATGTGCAGGGTACCGGGTAGTTGAGGTAATAATGAGACTATAAGGAGTACCAGTACTGAGTCAATGTGCAGGGTACCAGGTAGTTGAGGTAATAATGAGACTATAAGGAGAACCAGTACTGAGTCAATGTGCAGGGTACCAGGTAGTTGAGGTAATAATGAGACTATAAGGAGTACCAGTACTGAGTCAATGTGCAGGGTACCAGGTAGTTGAGGTAATAATGAGACTATAAGGAGAACCAGTACTGAGTCAATGTGCAGGGTACCGGGTAGTTGAGGTAATAATGAGACTATAAGGAGAACCAGTACTGAGTCAATGTGCAGGGTACCAGGTAGTTGAGGTAATAATGAGACTATAAGGAGAACCAGTACTGAGTCAATGTGCAGGGTACCAGGTAGTTGAGGTAATAATGAGGCTATAAGGAGAACCAGTACTGAGTCAATGTGCAGGGTACCAGGTAGTTGAGGTAATAATGAGACTATAAGGAGAACCAGTACTGAGTCAATGTGCAGGGTACCAGGTAGTTGAGGTAATAATGAGACTATAAGGAGTACCAGTGCTGAGTCAATGTGCAGGGTACCAGGTAGTTGAGGTAATAATGAGACTATAAGGAGTACCAGTACTGAGTCAATGTGCAGGGTACCAGGTAGTTGAGGTAATAATGAGACTATAAGGAGTACCAGTACTGAGTCAATGTGCAGGGTACCAGGTAGTTGAGGTAATAATGAGGCTATAAGGAGAACCAGTACTGAGTCAATGTGCAGGGTACCAGGTAGTTGAGGTAATAATGAGACTATAAGGAGAACCAGTACTGAGTCAATGTTGTGTTTGTTTAATATTGTTTTAGGACTATGAAAATGGACAAAATTATTAGCCTATGGATTATGAAAACAACAACAATAAATGGGAAAATGGGAGGAGAAATGACTAGAGACAGTGTTGTTTAACTCACTGACCAGGACCCATGAGTTCTTCTTACCTTTGTTCAGTAGAAAAGTCTCCCTTTCTAAATTTTAGAGGAGGATCCATAGACTGGTCACTCTTCATGGACACACAGCTGGGAACAGGGGAGGCTGGTCTCTCCTGCTTGATTGGTCTTCAACACAACAGAGACAAACATTACATCTCTCATCTACTCTGAGCTCAGATGGGGAAACATAAGAAGAGTTTCATTCCAAAACGCTATATATCACTTTTCAGAAGTCATGCTTTTTTTAAATAAAAGACATTTTAGATATCAGTAGTACTGCTAAGTTTTATACAGTAATAATATATATCTGCCTCACTCTCAGAGAAATCAGTAGTACTGCTAGGTTTTACACAGTAATAATATATATCTGTCTCACTCTCAGAGTAATCAGTAGTACTGCTAGGTTTTATACAGTAATAATATATATCTGTCTCACTCTCAGTGAAATCAGTAGTACTGCTAGGTTTTATACAGTAATAATATATATCTGCCTCACTCTCAGAGATATCAGTAGTACTGCTAGGTTTTATACAGTAATAATATATATCTGCCTCACTCTCAGAGATATCAGTAGTACTGCTAAGTTTTACACAGTAATAATATATATCTGTCTCACTCTCAGTGAAATCAGTAGTACTGCTAGGTTTTATACAGTAATAATATATATCTGCCTCACTCTCAGAGAAATCAGTAGTACTGCTAGGTTTTACACAGTAATAATATATATCTGCCCCACTCTCAGAGGAATCAGTAGTACTGCTAGGTTTTACACAGTAATAATATATATCTGTCTCACTCTCAGAGAAATCAGTAGTACTGCTAAGTTTTACACAGTAATAATATATATCTGCCCCACTCTCAGAGAAATCAGTAGTACTGCTAGGTTTAACACAGTAATAATATATATCTGCCTCACTCTCAGAGATATCAGTAGTACTGCTAGGTTTAACACAGTAATAATATATATCTGCCTCACTCTCAGAGAAATCAGTAGTACTGCTAGGTTTAACACAGTAATAATATATATCTGCCTCACTCTCAGAGAAATCAGTAGTACTGCTAGGTTTTACACAGTAATAATATATATCTGCCTCACTCTCAGTGAAATCAGTAGTACTGCTAGGTTTAACACAGTAATAATATATATCTGCCTCACTCTCAGAGAAATCAGTAGTACTGCTAGGTTTAACACAGTAATAATATATATCTGCCTCACTCTCAGAGAAATCAGTAGTACTGCTAGGTTTTATACAGTAATAATATATATCTGTCTCACTCTCAGTGAAATCAGTAGTACTGCTAGGTTTTATACAGTAATAATATATATCTGCCTCACTCTCAGAGAAATCAGTAGTACTGCTAGGTTTTACACAGTAATAATATATATCTGCCTCACTCTCAGAGAAATCAGTAGTACTGCTAGGTTTTACACAGTAATAATATATATCTGCCTCACTCTCAGAGAAATCAGTAGTACTGCTAGGTTTAACACAGTAATAATATATATCTGCCTCACTCTCAGAGAAATCAGTAGTACTGCTAGGTTTTATACAGTAATAATATATATCTGTCTCACTCTCAGTGAAATCAGTAGTACTGCTAGGTTTTACACAGTAATAATATATATCTGCCTCACTCTCAGAGAAATCAGTAGTTCTGCTAGGTTTTACACAGTAATAATATATATCTGCCTCACTCTCAGAGAAATCAGTAGTACTGCCAGGTTTTACAGAGTTTCATAAAGAACTGTACAAATGATACATTTGACATCAATATACAACATTTTTTTTAAACCATTATTAAATACAGTAATATAAGATCTGTATTTAAACATTTAGTTTTGAAATCAGCATATGTTTTTATCCAGGGCCTGGGGTAGGGGTACCAGGAACATAATGAGACTATAAGGAGTACCAGTACTGAGTCAATGTGCAGGGTACCAGGTAGTTGAGGTAATAATGAGACTATAAGGAGTACCAGTACTGAGTCAATGTGCAGGGTACCAGGTAGTTGAGGTAATAATGAGACTATAAGGAGTACCAGTACTGAGTCAATGTGCAGGGTACCAGGTAGTTGAGGTAATAATGAGGCTATAAGGAGTACCAGTACTGAGTCAATGTGCAGGGTACCAGGTAGTTGAGGTAATAATGAGACTATAAGGAGTACCAGTACTGAGTCAATGTGCAGGGTACCAGGTAGTTGAGGTAATAATGAGACTATAAGGAGAACCAGTACTGAGTCAATGTGCAGGGTACCAGGTAGTTGAGGTAATAAAGAGGCTATAAGGAGTACCAGTACTGAGTCAATGAGCAGGGTACCAGGTAGTTGAGGTAGTTGAGGTAATATGTACATGTAGGTCGGGGTAAAAGTGAGTAGGCAATCAGGATAGAGATTACATCTCCTCATCCAGGGAGTACACACACACACACACACACACACACACAGGGGTTGAATGTTGTGTTTGTTTAATATTGTTTTAGGACTATGAAAATGGACAAAAGGATGAGCCTATGGATTATGAAAACAACAACAATAAATGGGAAAATGGGAGGAGAAATGACTAGAGACAGTGTTGTTTAACTCACTGACCAGGACCCATGAGTTCTTCTTACCTTTGTTCAGTAGAAAAGTCTCCCTCTCTAAAGTTTATAAGTCTAAACTAAATGAAAAATTCTGCTTTGAACGTTGATTAACTTGTAACCAGAGTATTTCTGTATTTTCAATTTGGCGCTCTGCAATTTGGCACTAGCCTCCCACCTCCCATAAGAAGTTAAAGAGCTTGGTGGGTTTTTTCATTCTCTAATCAAGGCATGGGATTGTTCAATGACAAACATGCATTTCTTTAAAATCACTTGATGGTTTCATTTCAGAGGGACAAATAATAATGTTTTTTCCCACAAAATGCTATTCATCTGCCTCACTCTCAAATGTGACCAACCGGCTGAATGTTGTCTTATGTGGCAAAACTTGAAATTGTGTTTTTAATTGGATAAAAGTACAGACTCAGTGTTAGAAAACTAAATATCATACACTACAGTTGAGGAACAATGGGAAAGTAATTATGTTTTGAAAGATGATAAACTTTGAGAAAATGTCCTTTGAATGTTTTGGTACCTACTGGAGAGCTCTTCTCTGTCTACAGGGCTGCTACTTTGGCAGATAATGTCACCCATCTAAATAAATAATTTTTAATACATTTAACTCTTTAACTCTATTTAACTGTATGGTGTTTATGGTTTATGTCAGTTTCAATGTTTGTTACACTATAAATGGTTATTTAATGGTTGTAAGTGGTCAAATGAACCAGAACATTTTGTATTTTACAATTCTACTAATTATTCTAATTCTTCTACTAATTCTACTACTTTAGTAAGGAATTACACATTTTTCAGTAGTATTGCAGTTTCTAAAAAGTTCAGCATAATTCCACAAATGACATTAGTTGTCTAATTCCAGTAGATGGCAGCATAAGAACACAAATCACCACGATAGTTTTCTCCTGGATACACCACCATTTGGCTCTATATTTTCAATAAATATTTAGCAATTAAAAGTTATTAATTCACATACAGATATTGGTGAGGCAGCTGAGAAATAAAGTGTATTTTTCGAATTCCTTAGATCAGTCTCTAACCTGCCCTACCTATCCCATTCCAGTTGCTAGACTTTCACATAGAGGTTTCCAGGTCACCCAGTTCAAACCACATTTGAAAAATAAAACACGTGGCTTGTTGATCAAGTGTTCAGCCTTGCAATAATAAATATAATAAAATAACAAAACAAAAACAGCAAAATGCTGAGACAGGTTTTGATTAACAAAATAATCAGTGCTATTTAGTACTATAATGGTATTTACTAACATAATATTATTACTAAAACAGTTTCTAAAATAATTAGGGTTAAGGTTAATGCTAAAATAGGTAATACGTAGGGATAGATGCTGATGTAAAAAGGGGTTTAAAAATGCATTTGATTGATTGTTAGGTTCAGGGTTTTTAAGGTAAAAAACAGTATGGGTTTATAGGTCTCTTGCTCCTCCCTGTGGCCTTCTGTGGGTACTACATAACTCATTCACGACACCTGATAGGCTCATAATCTGAGGTAGCAACTGCGTCAGATCTACAAATCAATGAGCTAGACCTGTCCATTTGTCTTCTAACTCAGTGAAACTGCGCAGCATTCATTCAATCCGATGCCTACGAACGAACATTTTGATGCGTTTCAATTTACCCAGCAGCCATTTAGAAACATCAAGTCATCAAAACAAAGTGTTGTTTCTGAATTTAAAACACAAAAATGTCTTCTGGCTGTTTAAATCGGCCACGTCTTGAAAAAGAGAACAGGGACATGCGTTTTAGTTAGGTGTTTTAGTTTTCTTTTTCTGAAAACAAATATGGTTAACCATGACCAGAAAATGTTTTCCCTGCAGTACCTCCACAGACCCCGGATTGAGAACCCTATATTAGTTAAAAATCTGAGAACAGTAATATTAAAGGTACCCATAACAACCATTTCTGACTAAAAAACAAATGTGAACATTTTGGAAACATTTTATGTTATCAAAAATTGTCATCTCACCTCTTAGCTTTGGTGTCATGTTCCCCAGAGAGACTCATTTTAGAGGCAGGGCCCCCCTCCTCTCTCTCCCCAGAGAGACTCATTTTAGAGGCAGGGCCCCCCTCCTTTCTCTCCCCAGAGAGACTCATTTTAGAGCACTGACCCCTAAACAGAGATCCAAAATGTTGTTTGTGGTTAACACAGTAATTATTTAATGTTAATTGTTATCATTTATTAATTATCTCTTATAAAACATTTACTAACAGACACAGAAACAATCAGATGATTTAATGCAATCACATGAAAACGTAGTTGTGACATTTCATCTCCATGGTAACTGTCTGTAATAATAATAAGTCACTGTTTGTTAAGGTAGTTAGCAACAATAATAATAATAAGTCACTGTTTGTTAAGGTAGTTATAGACAACAGCAACAATAATAATAATAAGTCACTGTTTGTTAAGGTAGTTATAGACAGTACAGCAACAATAATAATAATAATAAGTCACTGTTTGTTAAGGTAGTTATAGACAGTACAGCAACTATAATAATAATAATAATAATAAGTCACTGTTTGTTAAGGTAGTTATAGACAGTACTAAAACAATTATTTTTTATTCATTAAAATGGCTATTTATTGTCTTTCAATCTGTTATTTTATAAAAATCTGAGAATAAGAAGGGTCAGACATGATTGATCTGAGGGGGAAGTTATTGATCCTTTCAGAAAGGTTTTATGCATCAAGTAAGATATTTTTATATTATGTAGATAACTAGGTTATAATGTATAGTAGTGGGTTGTTAGTGATATGTAGATGTTATATTATGTAAAATAGATAGGTTATAATGTATAGTAGTGGGTTATTAGTGATGTCTGTAAGATGTTATATTATGTAAAGTAGACTAGGTTATAATGTATAGTAGTGGTTTGTTAAGTGATATTAGATGTTATATTATGTAAAATAGACTAGGTTATAATGTATAATAGTGGGTTATTAGTTTGTTAGATGTTAGTTATGTAGAGTAGACAGTTATAACAATAATAATAATAATAATAGTAATAAGATGTTATATTATGTAGTAGACTAAACAATGTATAGTAGTGGGTTAATAGTGATGTGTAGATGTTAAATAGTAAAGTAGACAGTCACAAATAATATATAGTGTTGTTATAATGTAGATGTTATATTATAATAAAGTAGACTAGGGTTATAATGTATAGCAGTGGGTTATTAGTGATGTGTAGATGTCCTATTATGTAAAGTAGACTAGGTTATAATGTATAGTAACAATAATAATAATAATAATATGTAGAGTAGACTGTTATAATGTAAGTAGGGTTGTTTAGTGATATGTAGATGTTACAATAATAATAATAATACTAATTATAATGTATGTAGTGGGTTGTTAGTGATATGTAGATGTTATATTAATAATAAAATAATAGGTTATAATGTATAGTTAGTCAAGGTCAGTTAGTGACAGTACAGATGTTACAATAATAATAGATAATAATAATAACTCCAAGTCACTGTTTGTGATATGTAGATGTTATATTATGTAAAGTAGACTAATAATAATAATAATAATGGGTTAATAGTGACTGTGTAAGATGTTATATTAGCAACAATAATAATAATAATGTATAGTAATGGGTTGTTTGATTAAGATGTTATATTACAGTACAGCAACAATAATAATAATAATAATAATAATAATAATGGGTTACTGTTTGTTAATGTTATATTATGTAAAGTAGACAACAGCAATAATAATTGTTAGTAATAAGATGTTATGTTTGTTAAGTAGACTAGGTTATAATGTATAGTAGTTACAGCAACAACAGATAATAATAATAATAATAAAGTCACTGTTTTGTTAAAGGTAGTTATTAGTGATGTACAGATGTTATATTATAATAAAGTAACTAATAATAATGTATAGTACTGTTTGTTAGTGATATATAGATGTTACAATTATAATAATAACTAATAATAATAATAATAGTAGTGGGTTTGTTAGGTGATATGTAGATGTTATATTATGCAGACAACTAGGTTATAATAATAATAATTAATGTGATATCACTGTTTGTTAATATTATGTAAAGTAGACAAGGTTATAATGTATAGTAATAAGTTGTTAGTTTGTTAGATGTTATAGACATGTAAAGTAGACTAGGTTATAATAATAATAGTGGGTTATTAGTGATGTTAAGATGTTATATTATGTACAGCAGACAATAGGTTATAATAAAAGTCACTGTTTGTTAGTGATAGTTATATTATGTACAGCAGATAGGTAATAATGTCACTGTTAGTGGGTTATTAGTGATTGTAGATGTTATATTAGCAAAGTAGACTAGGTTATAATGTATAATAGTGGGTTATTAGTGATGTGTAGATGTTATATTATGTAAAGTAGACTAGGTTATAATGTATAGTCAGTGGGTTGTTAAGTGATATGTTATATTATGTAGAGTAGACTAGGTTATAATGTATAGTAGTGGGTTATTAGTGATGTGTAGATGTTATATTATGTAAAGTAGACTAGGTTATAATGTATAGTAGTGGGTTGTTAGTGATATGTAGATGTTATATTATGTAAAGTAGACTAGGTTATAATGTATAGTAGTGGGTTATTAGTGATGTGTAGATGTTATATTATGTAAAGTAGACTAGGTTATAATGTATAGTAGTGGGTTGTTAGTGATATGTAGATGTTATATTATGTAAAGTAGACTAGGTTATAATGTATAGTAGTGGGTTGTTAGTGATGTGTAGATGTTATATTATGTAAAGTAGACTAGGTTATAATGTATAGTAGTGGGTTGTTAGTGATATGTAGATGTTATATTATGTAAAGTAGACTAGGTTATAATGTATAGTAGTGGGTTATTAGTGATGTGTAGATGTTATATTATGTAAAGTAGACTAGGTTATAATGTATAGTAGTGGTTTATTAGTGATATGTAGATGTTATATTATGTAAAGTAGACTAGGTTATAATGTATAGTAGTGGGTTATTAGTGATGTGTAGATGTTATATTATGTAAAGTAGACTAGGTTATAATGTATAGTAGTGGGTTATTAGTGATGTGTAGATGTTATATTATGTAAAGTAGACTAGGTTATAATGTATAGTAATGGGTTGTTAGTGATATGTAGATGTTATATTATGTAAAGTAGACTAGGTTATAATGTATAGTAGTGGGTTGTTAGTGATATGTAGATGTTATATTATGTAAAGTAGACTAGGTTATAATGTATAGTAGTGGTTTTTGTTAGTGATATGTAGATGTTATATTATGTAAAGTAGACTAGGTTATAATGTATAGTAGTGGTTTGTTAGTGATATGTAGATGTTATATTATGTAAAGTAGACTAGGTTATAATGTATTGTAGTGGTTTGTTAGTGATATGTAGATGTTATATTATGTAAAATAGACTAGGTTATAATGTATAATAGCAGTTTGTTAGTGATATGCAGATCAAGGTCTATACGGCTATAGCCTACATATCATAGATGACCCCTAAACCTGTTCAGGTCAGTTCACATAATGTTATAGTCCAACCAGTAGCAGGACAGAGAATGTACTGTATATAACCTACATATCATAGATGACCAGCCTAAACCTGTTCAGATCAGTTCACATAATGTTATAGTCCTACCAGTAGCAGGACAGAGAATGTACTGTATATAACCTACATATCATAGATGACCAGTCTAAACCTGTTCAGATCAGTTCACATAATGTTATAGTCCTACCAGTAGCAGGACAGAGAATGTACTGTATATAACCTACATATCATAGATGACCAGCCTAAACCTGTTCAGATCAGTTCACATAATGTTATAGTCCTACCAGTAGCAGGACAGAGAATGTACTGTATATAACCTACATATCATAGATGACCAACCTAAACCTGTTCAGATCAGTTCACAGAGACCATCAGGTTTGTCAGCATGACAAGTGATCATAACTCAAACCTACTCTGACTATTGAATGTCTGACATCGACTAACCTTATAATAGTGTGTAGAAAGCCAAGACCAATGAGAGTTTGCCCATCTTTCCTCGTCTCAACACATTTATCTGACTTCTAATGTACTGAGAAATATGTGCCACAGTTTCAACAGCCATTTTATAACTGCGTAGGCTACAAACATACTTTTAATTTCACATGAGGAAATCACATAACTTACAGTCACTGGTGCAGCCGTCTGTTTTCTTACAGATGAAGTAGCTTTCATAGACAACTCATTCAACCAGCCTAAACAATAGTAAATAAAAGATGTCAAATCGTCAAAGGAGAACACATGAAAGACAGGTGTTTTGCTACAGATGTAGGATCTTAATTTGAGACAGTTTACTACAGCAGAACAATTATGTGGATTATAATTAACATTTTAAAGTGGAAAGTGGAAATGACAAACTTCAGAAGCCTTTTAAAACATCAAATACACTACAAGTTTTAGTTTTCCTGCAACAGGGTGATCAAATTCAGATCCTACATCTGTACAGAGATGAGGTCTTTATCTGAAAAAGGAAGTTTGAGTTATTAGCAATGAAGTTGCAACTGTCAGCTGCTGTAAACCTCTGTGATTGGATGTTATAGACCCCAATCTGAACAGTTTCTTCCCGTGGTTATAGCCTTTACCTCTATGCTCAGACTACCTAATTCAGCACCATCACTACACTATAGAGGAACTATGGTACAATTACATTATCATATGAAATGTAGGAACTATGATACAATTACATTATCATATGAAATGTAGAGGTCACTACACTATAGAGGAACTATGATACAATTACATTATCATATGAAATAGAGGGTCACTACACTATAGAGGAACTATGATACAATTACATTATCATATGAAATGTAGAGGAACTATGATACAATTACATTATCATATGAAATGTAGAGGAACTATGATATAATTCATTACATATGAAATAGAGGACCTATGATACAATTACATTATCACATGAAATGTTAAATGTAGAACTATAATATATGAATGTTGATATATTGAATTTGACTTGACCACGACCAGTCAGCTCCATGTTGTATGATTAAACTGACACCAACCTGTCTCAGTAGAAGTAGACTGTTAGGAGTGTTTTACTTCACTATACTAACATTACACCAGACATTTAATGTCTCTACACACTTTACAATAATCCCTGGCAGGATTCTCACCTTGTAGCCTGAATTCACAACCAGAACATGTCAAGACATTGATATATTTTCTGTTGTGTATATTCTTATGGGTGAGGCCTGAGCTGGAATGTGAAGTTAACTGAAGCTGGCTAACTTTAGAAAACCAGTATATCTAGCTAGTATCATAGTTTACCCCTCAGGCTACGTTCAGGTTTCAGCATCAGGCAGGTATCAACATGCCGAGTCGTAGGCTACAACCTGGGTTGTATTCATTAGTTTACTCCACAGCCAACAGTTTTAAAATGTTGCTGTCACGCCCTGACCACAGAGAGCCCTTGGTTCTCTATGATGTTGTAGATCAAGGCATGACTAGGGGGGTGTTCTAGTTGTCCTATTTCTATGTTGGTGTGCTTGGTATGCCAACAGTTTTAAATGGCACTAATGAACACACACAACCTGTTTTGAGGAAGTGTAAGTTGTTGTTAGTCTTTCCACAATATTTATTTGTCTCTTTCACACAAAATACCTCCCTGAGTAAAAAGTGTTAACAGTAGATTAGAAAGAGAAAATGTTTGTTTGTTGCTTGTTGTTTTTAAGCCTGTTTTGAGAAGACAAGTCTATAGACCTATGATACAGTAGGAGATCACCCTGGTCTATAGACCTATGATACAGTAGGAGATCACCCTGGTCTATAGACCTATGATACAGTAGGAGATCACCCTGGTCTATAGACCTATGATACAGTAGGAGATCACCCTGGTCTATAGACCTATGATACAGTAGGAGATCACCCTGGTCTATAGGAGGCCTATGATACAGTAGGAGATCACCCTGGTCTATAGACCTATGATACAGTACACTCTTAGACTAAAGGGTTCCAAACAGGTCCTCCGTCTGTCCCCATAGGAGAACGCTTTTGGGTTCCAGGTAGAATTCTCCTGGCTTCTATGTAGAACCCTCTGTGGAAAGGGTTCTTCATGGAACCCAAAATGGTTCTACAAAGTGTTCTCCTATGGGGACAGCCAAAGAACCCTTTTAGATTCTAGATAGTGTAGGAGTGATCACCCTGGGGCACACAGATGGGCACAGAACAAATTCACCTCATGCATCTAATTAATATCAAACATTTTAAGGAGAGTAGGACTATTATAACACTGTCATAAATATCATCAACTATATGAATACACATAACAATATCATCAACTATATGAATACACATAACAATATCATCAACTATATGAATACACATAACAATATCATCAACTATATGAATACACACAACAATATCATCAACTATATGAATACACATCAACAATATCATCAACTACTATATGAATACACATAACAATATCATCAACTATATGAATACACATAACAATCGTCGTCTTACCTTTTATCTCTCAATAGAAACAGAGTCTGAATGATCATTTGGTCGTCAAAAGTTACTTTCATTTGCTCTGCTCATTTACATATCAGGTACTGCCTGTTCTCTCTCCCTCCCTCTCTCTTTATAGCTCTTACAATGTGTCTTGGCATACATTCTACAACTGTCTGGAACTCTATTCTTCTGTCTCTCTCCATCACTTTCTCTGTGTCGTCTGTCGCTGTCTCTGTGTCTTGTCTGGTGTCTCTCTCCATCACATCCTATTATTCTGTTGCTGTCTCTGTGTCTTGTCTGGTGTCTCTCTCCATCAAATCCTATTCCTCTGTTGCTGTCTCTGTGTCTTGTCTGGTGTCTCTCTCCATCGTATCCTATTCTATTGTTGTCTCTGTGTCTTGTCTGGTGTCTCTCTCCATCATATCCTATTCTGTTGCTGTCTCTGTGTCTTGTCTGGTGTCTCTCTCTATCGTATCATATTCTGTTGCTGTCTCTGTGTCTTGTCTGGTGTCTCTCTCCATCATATCCTATTCTGTTGTTGTCTCTGTGTCTTGTCTGGTGTCTCTCTCCATCATATCCTATTCTCTGTTGCTGTCTCTGTGTCTTGTCTGGTGTCTCTCTCCATCACATCCTATTCTGTTGCTGTCTCTGTGTCTTGTCTGTGTCTCTCTCCATCACCAGAAAATGTTGCTGTGTTAGGCTTGCTACAACTACATAACACCATTAAATACAGTTGAGGTTACAACATGACAACACAACTACATAACACCATTAAATACAGTTGAGGGTTACTACAATACAACATGACAACACAACTACATAACACCATTAAATACAGTTGAGGGTTACTTACAATACAACATGACAACACAACTACATAACACCATTAAATACAGTTGAGGTTACTACAATACAACATGACAACACAACTACATAACACCATTAAATACAGTTGAGGTTACTACAATACAACATGACAACACAACTACATAACACCATTAAATACAGTTGAGGGTTACTACAATACAACATGACAACACAACTACATAACACCATTAAATACAGTTGAGGGTTACTACATTATACAATACAACATTCACAACATGACAACACAACTACATAACACCATTAAATACAGTTGAGGGTTACTACAATACAACATGACAACACAACTACATAACACCATTAAATACAGTTGAGGGTTACTACAATACAACATGACAACACAACTACATAACACCATTAAATACAGTTGAGGGTTACTACAATACAACATGACAACATGACAACTACATAACACCATTAAATACAGTTGAGGTTACTACAATACAACATGACAACACAACTACATAACACCATTAAATACAGTTGAGGGTTACTACAATACAACATGACAACACAACTACATAACACCATTAAATACAGTTGAGGGTTACTACAATACAACATAACTATATAACACCATTAAATACAGTTGAGGGTTACTACAATACAACATGACAACACAACTACATAACACCATTAAATACAGTTGAGGGTTACTACAATACAACATGACAACACAACTACATAACACCATTAAATACAGTTGAGGGTTTCATTACAATACAACATGACAACTGTCTACATCACACCATTAAGGCAGAGTTAGTTAAGTACATAACACCATTAAATACAGTTGAGGTGTTACATGACAACACAATCAGTACTTAGGGGTCATACAGGTGACATACACCATTAAATACAGTTGGAATGTAGTTAGAACTCAAACTGTTTCCATCAAACAGAAAAACAACAATAAATCTGGATCAACACATTTAGATTTCTAGATGCTGCACTTTGCTGTTTCATTACCCAGACAGCTGTTTAAGGTCAGACCAAGGCAGAGTGTAGTATCAGTACTTAGGGGTCATAGGTCATACCAAGGCAGAGTGTAGTATCAGTACTTAGGGGTCATAGGTCATACCAAGGCAGAGTGTAGTATCAGTACTTAGGGGTCATAGGTCATACCAAGGCAGAGTGCAGTATCAGTACTTAGGGGTCATAGGTCAGACCAAGGCAGAGTGTAGTATCAGTACTTAGGGGTCATAGGTCATACCAAGGCAGAGTGCAGTATCAGTACTTAGGGGTCATAGGTCAGACCAAGGCAGAGTGCAGTATCAGTACTTAGGGGTCATAGGTCAGACCAAGGCAGAGTGCAGTATCAGTCTTTGGGGTCATAGGTCAGATCAGTGGTCATGGTTAATATGCATGGACAAGAAAAAAACTTTAACGCCCTTTTCTCAGATTCACTGATTGTGTAGATGCTGTTTGTCTCTTTAGGACAGTAGTTCAGGTGGCTGTTTGTCTTTGTAGGACAGTAGTTCAGGTGGCTGTTTGTGTAGATGCTGTTTGTCTCTTTAGGACAGTAGTTAAGGTGGCTGATTGTCTTTGTAGGACAGTAGTTCAGGTGGCTGTTTGTCTTTGTAGGACAGTAGTTCAGGTGGCTGTTTGTGTAGATGCTGTTTGTCTTTGTAGGACAGTAGCTCAGGTGGCTGTTTGTGTAGATGCTGTTTGTCTCTGTAGGACAGTAGTTCAGGTGGCTGTTTGTCTCTGTAGGACAGTAGTTCAGGTGGCTGTTTGTCTCTGTAGGACAGTATTTCAGGTGGCTGTTTGTCTTTGTAGGACAGTAGTTCAGGTGGCTGTTTGTGTAGATGCTGTTTGTCTTTGTAGGACAGTAGTTCAGGTGGCTGTTTGTGTAGACAGTGCTGTTTGTCTCTGTAGGACAGTATTTCAGGTGGCTGTTTGTCTTTGTAGGACAGTAGTTCAGGTGGCTGTTTTCTTTGTAGGACAGTAGTTCAGGTGGCTGTTTGTGTAGCTGCTGTTTGTCTTTGTAGGACAGTAGTTCAGGTGGCTGTTTGTGTAGATGCTGTTTGTCTCTGTAGGACAGTAGTTCAGGTGGCTAGATGCTCTTTGTCTTTGTAGGACAGTAGTTCAGGTGGCTGTTTGTCTTTGTAGGACAGTAGTTCAGGTGGCTGTTTGTGTAGATGCTGTTTGTCTTTGTAGGACAGTAGTTCAGGTGGCTGTTTGTGTAGATGCTGTTTGTTTCTGTAGGACAGTAGTTCAGGTGGCTGTTTGTGTAGATGCTGTTTGTCTTGTAGGACAGTAGTTCAGGTGGCTGTTTGTCTTGTAGATAGCTGTTTGTCTCTGTAGGACAGTAGTTCAGGTGATTGTTTTGTAGATGCTGTTTGTCTCTGTAGGACAGTAGTTCATGCTGTTTGTCTCTGTAGGAGTTGCTGTTTGTCTTTGTAGGACAGTGTTCAGGTGGCTGTTTGTGTAGATGCTGTTTGTCTTGTAGGACAGTAGTTCAGGTGGCTGTTTGTCTTTGTAGGACATAGTTCAGGTGGCTGTTTGTCTTTGTAGGACAGTAGTTCAGGTGGTTGTTTGTGTAGATGCTGTTTGTCTCTGTAAAGGACAGTAGTTCAGGTGGCAAAGAGATGACAGATGTTTGTCTTTGTAGGACAGTAGCTCAGGTGGCTGTGTAGATGCTGTTTGTCTCTGTAGGACAGTAGTTCAGGTGGCTGTTTGTCTTGTAGGACAGTAGTTCAGGTGGCTGTTTGTCTCTTGTAGGACAGTAGTTCAGGTGGCTATTTGTCTTTGTAAACAGTGTTCAGGTGGCTGTTTGTGTAGATGCTGTTTGTCTTTGTAGGACAGTAGTTCAGGTGATGCTGTTTGTTTGTGTAGTTCATGCTGTTTGATCTCTTTGTAGGACAGTAGTTCAGGTGGCTGTTTGTCTTTGTAGGACAGTTTGTCTCAGGTGGCTGTTTGTTAGATGCTGTTTGTCTCTGTAGGACAGTAGTTGGTGGCTGTTTGGTGGCTGTTTGTCTTTGTAGGGACAGTAGAGTTCTTTATAGGAGGTGGCTGTTTTGTCTTTGTAGGACAGTAGTTCAGGTGGCTGTTTGTGTAGATGCTGTTTGTCTTTGTAGGACAGTAGTTCAGGTGGCTGGTGGCTGTTTGTCTCTGTAGGACAGTAGTTCAGGATGCTGTTTGTCTTTGTAGGACAGTAGTTCAGGTGGTTGTTTGTGTAGATGCTGTTTGTCTCATGTAGGACAGTAGTTCAGGTGGCTGTTTGTCTTTGTAGGACAGTAGTTCAGGTGGCTGTTTGTGTAGATGCTGTTTGTCAGTCATGTAGGACAGTAGTTCAGGTGGCTGTTTGTCTTTGTCAGGACAGTAGTTCAGGTGGCTGTTTGTCAGTCAGGGCATGTAGTTCAGGTGGCTGTTTGTGTAGATGCTGTTTGTCTTTGTAGAACAGTAGTTCAGGTGGCTGTTTGTGTAGATGCTGTTTATCTTTGTAGGACATGTAGTTCAGGTGGCTGTTTGTGTAGATGCTGTTTGTCTCTGTAGGACAGTAGTTCAGGTGGCTGTTTGTCTTTGTAGGACAGTAGTTCAGGTGGCTGTTTGTCTTTGTAGGACAGTAGTTCAGGTGGCTGTTTGTCTTTGTAGGACAGTAGTTCAGGTGGCTGTTTGTGTAGACTGCTGTTTGTCTTTGTAGGACAGTAGTTCAGGTGGCTGTTTGTTAGATGCTGTTTGTCTCTGACCAGGACAGTAGTTCAGGTGGCTGATTGTGTAGATGCTGTTTGTCTTTGTAGGACAGTAGTTCAGGTGGCTGTTTGTCTTTGTCAGGACAGTTGTTCAGGTGGCTGTTT
Source organism: Oncorhynchus nerka (assembly GCF_034236695.1). Taxonomy (NCBI): domain Eukaryota; kingdom Metazoa; phylum Chordata; class Actinopteri; order Salmoniformes; family Salmonidae; genus Oncorhynchus; species Oncorhynchus nerka. Next base: position 86,441 of record NW_027040345.1, read on the forward strand.
GTTAGATGCTGTTTGTCTCTGTAGGACAGTAGTTCAGGTGGCTGTTTGTCTTTGTAGGACAGTAGTTCAGGTGGCTGTTTGTGTAGATGTTGTTTGTCTTTGTAGGACAGTAGTTCAGGGTGCTGTTTGTGTAGATGCTGTTTGTCTTTGTAGGACAGTAGTTCAGGTGGCTGTTTGTGTAGATGCTGTTTGTCTCTGTAGGACAGTAGTTCTGGTTGTGATGCTGTTTGTCTTGTGGACAGTAGTTCAGGTGGCTGTTTGTGTAGATGCGGTTTGTCTCTGTAGGACAGTAGTTCAGGTGTTTACCTCTTAGTGGTGTAGTGTTTGTTTGTCAGATGCTGTTTGTCTCTGTAGGACAGTAGTTCAGGTGGCTGATTGTCTTTGTAGGACAGTTGTTCAGGTGGCTGTTTGTTAGATGCTGTTTGTCGTTTGTAGGACAGTAGTTCAGGTGGCTGTTTGTCTTTGTAGGACAGTAGTTCAGGTGGCTGTTTGTCTTTGTAGGGCAGTAGTTCAGGTGGCACTTTGTCTAGCCTGTTGTCCTGTAGGATGTTAATCAGACCATGTGGCTGTTTCCTGTACAATGACTGTTTGTCTTTGTAGGACAACCTGTTCTGCCAGTTCTGTTTGTTAGATGCTGTTTGTCTCTGAGGACAGATAGTTCAGGTGGTCTCATTGAGGTTTGTCAAACAGAGGTGACATTTGTGGTTGGTCTGTAGGACATGACCAGGTGTTTGTCTTTGTAGACCATGTAGTTCAGGTCCATGTGTCATCCTAGATGCTGTTTGTCAAGGTTTAGGACAGTTGTTAAGGTGGCTGTTGTTATTGAGTGATCAGACCATTGTAGTGGCTTTTGTGTAGAAGTGTTGTTTTGACCTTTGTAGGACAGTAGTTCAGGTGGCTGGTGTAGTGCTGTTTGTCTTTGTAGGACAGACCAGTTCAGGTGGCTGTTACCTGTGACCTTGTGGACAGTAGTCCAGGTGGCTGTTTGTTAGATGCAATTTTGACATACCAGTTCATATTTGTCCCCACCAGTATGTTTGTCTAGAATGTGAGAAACACAGTTCTAGTGGCTGTTTGTGTAGATGCTGTTTGACCATGTAGGACAGTAGTTCAGTGGTCTGGTTGTTTGAGTCTTAATCAGACCATGTAGGACACCTCCTAGTGGTGGGAGTTGTTAGGAGTGTTTATCAGACCATGTGGACACCTAGTTAGTGGTGGGGTTGTTTGTCTTTATCAGGACATGTGGACAGTTCAGTGGTGGCTGTTGTTAGATGCTGTTTGACCATGTGGACAGTAGTTCAGGTCTGGTTGTTAGATGCTGTTTGACTTTGTGGACAGTAGTTCTGGTTGTTGGAGTGTTTATCAGACCATGGGACACCTCCTAGTTCAGGTGGCTGTTTGTGTGGGATGCTGTTTGTCCTGTAGGACACCTCCTAGTGGTCTGGTTGTTAGGAGTGTTTCAGACCATGTGGACAGTAGTTGGTCTGGTTGTTAGGAGTGTTTATCAGACCATGTGGACACCTCCTAGTGGTGGGGTTGTTAGGAGTGTTTATCAGACCATGTGGACACCTCCTAGTGGTCTGGTTGTTGCTGATCAGACCATGTGGACAGTCCAGTGGTCTGGTAAAGACTAGAATGTTAATCAGACCATGTGGACACCCAAAGTGGATGACAAGAGTGTATCAGACCATGTTCCTCTCCAGTGGTGGGGTTGTTAAGTGTTTATCAGACCATGTGGACACCTCCTAGTGGTGGGTTGTTAGGAGTGTCAATCAGACCATGTGGACACCTTTTCTGCACTGAGAATGTAATGCAAGTCATGTGGTTCATTGGTGAATGTAATAACCAGACCATTGGACACCTAAATGGGGTTGTTAGGAAGTGTTTATCAGACCATGTGGACACCTCCTAGTGGTGTTGTTTTACAGAGTGTTAATCAGACCATGTGGACACCTCCTAGTGGTAGGGTTGTTAGTGGAGTGTTTATCAGACCATGTGGACACCTCCTAGTGGTCTGGTTGTTAGGAGTCTTAATCAGACCATGTGGACACCTCCTAGTGGTCTGGTTGTTGACCAGTGTTTATCAGACCATGTGGACACCTGATTAGTGGTGGGGCTGTTAGGAGTGTTTATCAGACCATGTGGACACCTCCTAGTGGTGGGGTTGTTAGGAGTGTTTATCAGACCATGTGGACACCTCCTAGTGGTGGGGTTGTTAGGAGTGTTAATCAGACCATGTGGACACCTCCTAGTGGTGGGGTTGTTAGGAGTGTTTATCAGACCATGTGGACACCTCCTAGTGGTCTGGTTGTTAGGAGTGTTAATCAGACCATGTGGACACCTCCTAGTGGTGGGGTTGTTAGGAGTGTTTATCAGACCATGTGGACACCTCCTAGTGGTGGGGTTGTTTTAGACCAAAGGAGTGTTAATCAGTGGTGGGGTTGTTAGGAGTGTTTATCAGACCATGTGGACACCTCCTAGTGGTGGGGTTGTTAGGAGTGTTTATCAGACCATGTGGACACCTCCTAGTGGTGGGGTTGTTAGGAGTGTTTATCAGACCATGTGGACACCTCCTAGTGGTCTGGTTGTTAGGAGTGTTTATCAGACCATGTGGACACCTCCTAGTGGTGGTTGTTAGGAGTGTTTATCAGACCATGTGGACACCTCCTAGTGGTGGGGTTGTTAGGAGTGTTTATCAGACCATGTGGACACCTCCTAGTGGTGGGGCTGTTAGGAGTGTTTATCAGACCATGTGGACACCTCCTAGTGGTGGGTTGTTAGGAGTGTTTATCAGACCATGTGGACACCTCCTAGTGGTGGGTTGTTAGGAGTGTTAATCAGACCATGTGGACACCTCCTAGTGGTGGGGTTGTTAGGAGTGTTTATCAGACCATGTGGACACCTCCTAGTGGTGGGGTTGTTAGGAGTGTTTATCAGACCATGTGGACACCTCCTAGTGGTGGGGTTGTTCAGGGTGTTTATCAGACCATGTGGACACCTCCTAGTGGTGGGGTTGTTAGGAGTGTTTATCAGACCATGTGGACACCTCCTAGTGGTGGGGTTGTTAGGAGTGTTTATCAGACCATGTGGACACACTCTCCTAGTGGTCTGGTTGTTAGGAGTGTTTATCAGACCATGTGGACACCTCCTAGTGGTGGGTTGTTGTTAATAGAACTACCCCTCCTGGGAGAATTGTCATCAACTTACACTATTAGCAGACGCATCGGACACAAAAATCTTACTAGAAAATATTCATATTCATGAAATCACAAGTGAAATATATTGAAACACAGCTTAGTCTTTTGTTAATCACCCTGTCATCTCATATTTTGAAATTATGCTTTAGACAAGACAAAGCATTTGTGTAAGTTTATCGATAGCCTAGCATAGCATTATGCAAAGCTCATGTTGGTCACGAAAATCAGAAAAGCAATCAAATTAACCAGAAGGTATTTAAATTGTAATAACCAGACTTTTTTCCAACAGATAATATTGGCAAATGTATTCCAGTAAGTTGTGACATAAGGAATGGATACAATCTCCCTTTGAAATAAAGCAGGTATAGATCTGTTGTTCTGGGGAGTTAAGGAGAGAAACAGTTTCCCTATTGGAGAGTCAACTGGATTTGCGAAGGTAGGTCAAGAAGGTGAGGTCTGGTTACACCTCTAAATAACATGAGAGTTCCAGATGGAACCGCATCAGAGACTATATAGCAGAAGGAGTGTTTATCAGACCTCTGGAAATAACATGAGTTCAGATGGAATTTATCAGACCATGTGAGACACTCTCTAGGAGGGCAGGTCAAGGAGGTGATCAGTCTGTGGACACCTCAGTCTGGTTCCAGATGGAGTGCATCAGAACATGAGAACTTCTAGTCAGATGGAATAGCATCAGAGACTATGGAGAACTCTCTAGGTGGGCAGGTTGTGAGGTCTGTGCTATCAGACCTCTGGAAACAACATGAGTTCCAGATGGAATCAGCATCAGAGACTATGGAGAACTCTCTAGGAGGGTAGGTCAACAAGGTGAGGTCTGGTTACACATCTAAATAACATGGAGTTCCAGATGGTTGTTAGCAGTGTTCAGAGACTATGGAGAACTCTCTAGGAGGGCAGGTCAGACAAGGTGAGGTCTGGCTACACCTCTAAATAACATGAGTTCCAGATGGAATAGCATCAGAGACTATGGCAAACTCTCTAGGTGTTACAGGGATATTGTAACAAGATAAAAATGCCTCATAATTGAGTAACAATTCTTCTGCATTGGAAAAGTTGACTTACCAGCAGGATATGATTATTAAACCAGTTCTTCAAAAATGAAGACTTGTTTCTATACAAAATATCCTTATTGTTCCAAATGAAATACCTATGGGGCTTTAAAAAAATATAGTATTAACAGACCACGCTAAGAATACTGTTGTAGGAATCTTATCTAGTGGTGTTATAGTTACAAAGTAACACAAAATTGAAGTCACCAAAGTGGGAGAAGATATAATGAGGATGAAATTCCAAATTGAAGTTGGATTCTTTAGAAATGTTTTCCCAATGTATCTTTAAAGTATTATTAGTATTATTTATAGTAAAATCAACTAAATGTTCATAACCGACAGATGTCCTTATATAATGTGTGTGATTTTCCCAGATGAGGCAGTTAAAAGCATCTGGTCAACCTCTTTCCCTATTTTGTGGTCAAGATGTAGGTGACTGGGCTGCAAACAGCTTCTGTATGACTGACACCTTTAGTGATTTAGTCTGATGCTTTAATATATAACATTCTGCCCTCCGAATTCATATCTAAGGGGCATTTCTCACTAGTGCAAATCTGTTCTGTGAGAATATCTAATAATAATAATAACTGTAAATCAGGATGCATTATGAAAGGACAATAAGAGACGGTGGTAATATGTTTCCTTTTAGAGACTATAATACATGACAACCAGGTCATTTTAGTTTCTCTTAGAATCACAACCTCAGTGTAACAACAGTTTGTCATTTCCCACAGGTACAGTTCTCCTGAACAAACAAGTGCAGGACAGAGGAATAGCAATTCTTACCTTGTTCTAAATTCAATCACCTTCTTCATCCTCATCATTCAGTTCATTGAAATACAGTTTTGAAGTTGTGCACAATTATCAGTTTCTGTTTGGTTTATGCAGCCCATTCATTCACTGTCAGCTACATCAGCCCATTCATTCACTGTCAGCTACATCAGCCCATTCATTCACTGTCAGCTACATCAGCCCATTCATTCACTGTCAGCTACATCAGTCCATTCATTCACTGTCAGCTACATCAGCCCATTCATTCACTGTCAGCTACATCAGCCCATTCATTCACTGTCAGCTACATCAGCCCATTCATTCACTGTCAGCCCATTCATTCACTGTCATCAGCCCATTCATTCACTGTCAGCTACATCAGCCCATTCATTCACTGTCAGCTACATCAGCCCATTCATTCACTGTCAGCTACATCAGCCCATTCATTCACTGTCAGCTACATCAGCCCATTCATTCACTGTCAGCTACATCAGCCCATTCATTCACTGTCAGCTACATCAGCCCATTCATTCACTGTCAGCTACATCAGCCCATTCATTCACTGTCAGCTACATTAGCCCATTCATTCACTGTCAGCTACATCAGCCCATTCATTCACTGTCAACTACATCAGCCCATTCATTCACTGTCAGCTACATCAGCCCATTCATTCACTGTCAGCTACATCAGCCCATTCATTCACTCAGTCAGCCTATTCACTGTCAGTCAGCCCATTCATTCAGCTACATCATTCACTGTCAGCTACATCAGCCCATTCATTCACTGTCAGCTACATCAGCCCATTCATTCACTGTCAGCTACATCTAGCCCATTCATTCACTGTCAGCTACATCAGCCCATTCATTCACTGTCAGCTACATCAGCCCATTCATTCACTGTCAGCTACATCAGCCCATTCATTCACTGTCAGCTACATCAACCCATTCATTCACTGTCAGCTACATCAGCCCATTCATTCACTGTCAGATCTACATCAGCCCATTCATTCACTGTCAGCTACATCAGCCCATTCATTCACTGTCAGCTACATCAGCCCATTCATTCACTGTCAGCTCATTCACTGTCAGCTATCAGCCCATTCATTCACTGTCAGGCTACATCAATCAGCCCATTCATTCACTGTCAGCTATCAATCAGCCCATTCATTCACTGTCAGCTACATCAATCAGCCCATTCATTCACTGTCAGCTACATCAATCAGCCCATTCATTCACTGTCAGCTATCATCAGCCCATTCATTCACTGTCAGCTACATCAGCCCATTCATTCACTGTCAGACATTACCCATTCATTCTGTCAGCTAGATCTCCATTCATTCACTGTCAGCTACATCATTCATTCAGTCAGCTACATCATCAGCCCATTCATTCACTGTCAGATCTACAGTCAGATCTGCCCATTCATTCACTGTAGATCAATCAGCCCATTCATTCACTGTCAGCTAGATCTGAAGTAGACTGTCAGCTACATCAATCTCAGCCCATTATTCACTGTCAGGTAGATCTGGAAGTACAGATCATTCACTGTAGATCAGTCATTCATTCACTGTGTACTGTAGATCTCATTCACTGTCAGATCTGTCCATTCATTCAGTAGATCTGTCAAGTAGATCTCACTGTCTGCTACATCAAGTAGATCTATAAGTAGATCTGGAATAGATCTGGAAGTAGATCTGGAAGTAGATCTGTAGGTAGATCTAAGTCCATTCTTCATCTTTAGAAAGCAACACTCAACCTTTCCAGGATAAATCCCTCTGCAACCATTGGTTCAACATTCTTTTCATTCAGTTTTCTTCAATAATAAGTACACACATTGAATGAGCATATTTTCTGTTGATCCTTAGATATGGTAATCCCAAGGTATGTTACATTTTCCTTAAGTGGAATATTTTGCAGATAGAGGGGGATAGATCACACAGTCTGTAACATATGTCTATCACACAGTCTGTAACATATGTCTATCACACAGTCTGTAACATATGTCTATCACACAGTCTGTAACATATGTCTATCACACAGTCTGTAACATATGTCTATCACACAGTCTGTAACATATGTCTATCACACAGTCTGTAACATATGTCTATCACACACAGTCTGTAACATATGTCTATCACACAGTCTGTAACATATGTCTATCACACAGTCTGTAACATATGTCTATCACACAGTCTGTAACATATGTCTATCACACAGTCTGTAACACATGTCTGTTCCTCATGAAGACAGATTGGGTCTCCTCTATAATTGAGTCCAATATTGCTTTCATTCTTTTTGCAAATATAGAGGCTGATATTTGTAGTCATTGAGCAGACAGACTGGACACCAATTATCGAGGAGAAACAAGTCTTTCTTGGGCTTATGGATGAATGTAATCAGAGCTTGATTCAAACTGGGAGGGAGAGCATTATTTACAATGTAATCAGACCTGGGAGGGAGAGCATTATTTACAATGTCAGACTGGGAGGGAGAGCATTATTTACAATGTAATCAGACCTGGAGTCAAACTGGGAGGGAGAGCATTATTTACAATGTACCTGGAGTCAGACCTGGAGTCAAACTGGGAGGGAGAGCATTACAATTCAGACCTGGAGTCAAACTGGGAGGGAGAGTAATCAGACCTGGAGTCAAACTGGGAGGGAGAACATTATTTACAATGTAAGTCAACAGACCTGGAGTCAGACTGGGAGGGAGAGCAGTTGTGTAAAACTCACAATGTACCATCAGTCCCAGGAGACCTCCAACTGAAAAGGGACTAACTGTTCTGTATTTACAATGTAATCACTTGTTCTGTAATCAACTGGCAGAGAGCATCAGTCCCAGGAGACCTCCAACAGAAAAGGGACATTATTTAAACTGTTGAGTCAGACTCCAACAGAGGGACTAACAGTTGTAAACAATGTAAAACTCAGCAGATACACCATCAGTCAGAGACCTCCAACAGAAAAGGGACTAACTGTTCTGTAAACAGTTGTGTAAAACTCAGCAGATGTACCATCAGTCCCAGGAGACGTTTTATTTTTAAGTTGTTCAATAGAATAAATTATGTGTTCAACTATAACAGGGTTTCATCACACTGTTCCCTGTCAGCCTCACCAACTGATTTCACATCCCCAGACAATCACAACAAAAGGACACCTCAAATACTGTAGAAGATGAGGACACCTCACAATACTGTAGAAGATGAGGACACCTCACAATACTGTAGAAGATGAGGACACCTCACAATACTAGAAGATGAGGAAGAAGAGGAGGACACCTCACAATACTGTAGAAGATGAGGACACTGTACTGAAGATGAGGACACCTCACAATACTGTAGAAGATGAGGACACCTCACAATACTGTAGAAGATGAGGACACCTCACAATACTGTAGAAGATGAGGACAATACTGTAGAAGATGAGGACACCTCACAATACTGTAGAAGATGAGGACACCTCACAAGATAGAAGATGAGGACACCTCACAATACTGTAAGATGAGGACACCTCAATACTGTAGAGACCTCACGATAGGACACCTCAAAAAACAAGAATAGGGACACCTGTACAGTTGTAGAAGATGAGGACACCTCACAATACTGTAGAAGATGCAACTAAAGATGTAGATTAATGTGGGGTCATCTGTGATGAGACCAGTCATATTTAAATGCTGAATTTTATTATTTTCAGAGTGGTATTTTTCGAACCTGAAAGAAAATGGATTAATTTTGTCCACCCTCCTCCATTTCTACCTACATCTGACACAGGTTCCGTCTGCTTTCAGTTTATACATATCATCCAACTGGTGTTGTAGATCAAACAGAACAGATGTATCCTCCTCTGAAAGACTTTCAACAGGCTTTGTGTGTTGTAAATGTTATAAGTTATAATGCCAAAATAAACAGCTCTATGATCAGTAAGGGCCATTATCAGAGATACACAGTGTAATGTCAATATAAACAGCTCTATGATCAGTAAGGGCCATTATCAGAGATAAACAGTGTAATGTCAGTATAAACAGCTCTATGATCAATAAGGGCCATTATCAGAGATCAACAGTGTAATGTCAATATAAACAGCTCTATGATCAGTAAGGGCCATTATCAGAGATAAACAGTGTAATGTCTATATAAACAGCTCTATGATCAGTAAGGGCCATTATCAGAGATAAACAGTGTAATGTCAATATAAACAGCTCTATGATCAGTAAGGGCCATTATCAGAGATAAACAGTGTAATGTCTATATAAACAGCTCTATGATCAGTAAGGGCCATTATCAGAGATAAACAGTGTAATGTCAATATAAACAGCTCTATGATCAGTAAGGGCCATTATCAGAGATAAACAGTGTAATGTCTATATAAACAGCTCTATGATCAGTAAGGGCCATTATCAGAGATAAACAGTGTAATGTCAATATAAACAGCTCTATGATCAGTAAGGGCCATTATCAGAGATAAACAGTGTAATGTCAATATAAACAGCTCTATGATCAGTAAGGGCCATTATCAGAGATAAACAGTGTAATGTCTATATAAACAGCTCTATGATCAGTAAGGGCCATTATCAGAGATAAACAGTGTAATGTCAATATAAACAGCTCTATGATCAGTAAGGGCCATTATCAGAGATAAACAGTGTAATGTCAATATAAACAGCTCTATGATCAGTAAGAAGCCATTATCAGAGATAAACATGTAATGATTTAAACAGCTCTATGATCAGTAAGGGAGTGTCCAGGATGTTAACAGAAATAGCCTGTTTGATCCAGTACGAGATTAAAAGAATAGGAGAAAACTCTAGAAAAACTGAGAAGAAACCAGAGATGCACAACATTAGGATTTAAATGATTGAGGGAGAATAGTGGAGCATAACAGAGAACTGTCAGACCTCCATATATATTTAAATGATTGAGGGAGAATAGTGGAGCATAACAGAGATAACTGTCAGACCTCCATATAGATTTAAATGATTGAGTGAGAATAGTGGAGCATAACAGAGATAACTGTCAGACCTCCATATAGATTTAAATGATTGAGTGAGAATAGCATAACAAAGATTACTGTCAGACCTCCATATAGATTTAAATGATTGAGGGAGAATAGTGGAGCATAACAGAGAACTGTCAGACCTCCATATAGATTTAAATGATTGAGGGAGAATAGTGGAGCATAACAAAGATAACTGTCAGACCTCCATATAGATTTAAATGATTGAGTGAGAATAGTGGAGCATAACAGAGATAACTGTCAGACCTCCATATAGATTTAAATGATTGAGTGAAAATAGTGGAGCATAACAGAGATAACTGTCAGACCTCCATATAGATTTAAATGATTGAGTGAAAATAGTGGAGCATAACAAAGATAACTGTCAGACCTCCATATAGATTTACCTGATTGAGGCGTCCCATCTAGACATCTGGAAATGCAAATGCACTAACTAAATGCTAATAGTACTAGTTAAAACTCAAACGTTCATTAAAATACACATGCAGTAGAGAATAAAGCATAACAAAGATTGTGAATCCAGGCAACAAGTCATATTTTTAAAATGCTTTTGAGCGAAAGCATGAGAAGCTATTATCTGATAGCATGTAACACCCCAAAAAGACCCCATAGGACGTAAACAAAATAATTAGCATAGAATACACAAAACGCACAAATAAAATATAAAACATTCATTACCTTTGACCATCTTCTTTGTTGGCACTCCTAGATGTCCCATAAACATCACTATTGGATCTTTTTTCCGATTAAATCGGTCCATATAAAGCCTAGATATCGATCTATGAAGACTGTGTGATCAAGGAAAAAAATTGCGTTTTATAACGTAACGTCATTTTTTTTAATTAAAAAAGTCGACGATAAACTTTCACAAAACACTTCGAAATACTTTTGTAATGCAACTTTAGGTATTAGTAAACGTTAAAGGAGCCATGAGAGAAAGCGAATGCATATTTATTAAATATCGGGGATTAAATTACGGATTTCTTACACTGAGAAATGTATCGGGTTAATTGTATCTAAGGGTAACATGTTCATTTAAGTAAACATATACATTGACGTTGTTTAAAACTGATGATTAATGATTTGAGTTAAAGGGGAATCATCATTAGGTTTAGTTTATAGTTCACTTTTGAGTTTCTGAATGATTGCAGGGAGAATGCTAGTTAGGAGTGTTGTGTTTTTCTGGGAAAATTGATGTTTAAAGTGTCTCAATTTTTTGATGTTTCCTGGGATTATAATCTGGGGGAGAATGAGGCCATAAACGACCAAATTAAAACAGGACGGCAAGTATATACACATAAAACCATTGTTAGGGCTATTTTTTTTAGTGCAAAGGTATTTTAAAGAGGCACGCTCACATATGGAACATTATGAGTTTTAATTATACAAGTCTCTTTAAAGTTTATGACCTATTGATTTTATTGTGACTGTCTTCTGAGGTCTGATCAGCCTCAGGGGAGAGTCATTTGTATGATGAATGTGGTCATATTGAGTTACTAGTTTTAAGGTAAATTCATTAGAAATGAAGCAGTTTTGGTTGAGGGGTTAGAATTACTGTTTGTACCGCAAATGAGAAAGTGGTTCAGGATTCTGTTTTTACAACGTTAGCTGTGAAGTTTTTGAATGGGCTATTAGTGATTTGATATTGTAACAGAGAGAAAGTCATATTTATAATTGAGAATAAATAGGGGAAGATAACATATTTTGAGCCAACAGGACAGGGAAGAAATTGAGATATTTTTGTTTGGTTTTAACACCTGTGCATAGAAGTGCCAATTATCTGGTGACATTACCTGTGTAATGGGGGAGGGTGTCCGTATGGGGATTACAATGATAACCAATTAGGACAGTTCTGGGATTGGAGAAGAGGGTATCCTTAAAGCATAGGGGATCCCACAAAAGGTTTTCCATGATATGGGGAAACCTGGGAGCACTGTTGAACTTTGTAAAGGTGATGAAATCCTACTAACCATCAAAACTATTAAGCTCTCTGATGCAGGCATTACACCCCTCGGACTATAAAGGACCTAGGACAGATCTACGATGGGTGTGTTTTCTATTAAGGTACTGCCAAAACCAGAGGTCCCAGACGAACCAGGGCCAGACACACTCCTCTACCTCCCCTGGACCGAACCTGCCACCACTGTGTTAAAAATCCCATTCAGGTAATTAATGTTAGAGACTATTCAGCCATTGATCAATTAGGCACTGAGACTGGTTTTGATGGTAGGGACAATTTGTGGCTTTCTTATATGAGGTATACAGCTAAAACCCTGAAAAGAAAGGACTGCATGAGTTACATGAAACATTGGTCATGCTAGACCTGTTCTGGCTACACCCATTTACCATAGGAGAAGGAGAGGGGTGGTTGTGTATTCTGAGAGGTTTTTACCAGGTTCAGCCCAATTCAACTCTCTGTTCCTCTTTGAGCCTTGTGTTTCCTACAGTACCTCCTCATCGGGCCCCTTGGGGTGTTAAGGCATATGGGGGCAATTACAGTTGCATCACGGGTACAGGTAATGGCATTGATTATGGGAGATTGCCTGAAGCTGATTGCAGTAGTAACATACCCATTAATTCTACTTGGCCAGTTACAGGCCTAAACCAAACTAGTGATCTGGCTGATGTGTGGTGGATTTGTGGACCAAAAGAGTGCTGAGACCCATTCTTAGAGGAGACTGGTAAGGTACGTGTGCTCTGACCAGTTTGGTAATTCCACTGACCATTGATGTTACTGCTGAACAGCTGTTGGGTTCTGTATCCAGGGGACCTGAAAACATTCCATCCCATGGGAGACATAGACGTAGTGCTCCATGGACAGAGGATGTAGTTGACGTACACACTAACCTGTTGGGGGTGCCAGTGGGGGTTCCTCATGAGTTTCAGGCCCTGGGTAGGAATGATGGACTCTTACTACCTATTATGGGTCCAGCCATAGTGGATGCTAGACAGACTGCATGGATTAATTATATCTACTATAATCAACAGCGTTTTGTGAATTACTCCCGTGATGCACTCACTGCTATGTCTGAACAGCTTGAGGCCACATCTAGGGTTGCCAGACAGAATAGACTTGCTTTGGATATGCTTCTTGCCAGTCAGGGGGGCGTCTGCAAGATGTTCGGTGAACAATGTTGCACGTATATTCCTAATAACACCAGTCCAGATGGTAGTATATCTAAGGCCCTTAATGAGCTTGATGCACTATCTGCTGAGATGAGGACCATGGCGGGGGTGGAGGAGTCTGGACTGTTCTCTTGGTTGGGAGCCTGGTTTGGTAAGTACACTGGTATGGTGGTTACTGGATTTCTGACCCTAATTCTTGTATTTTTGTTATTGATGTGTTGTGCTGCTTGCATCATACCGTGTTTTAAGAAGTCTGTTACAGATGTGGTGAAGGCTTCAGGCATGATGCCTTTGCTTGATGCTCCAGTTGGAGATGCTTATACTGAAGCATGCTTTCAGGGGAGGATGAGGATGACCCATGTATGTTTGTTCTCCCTGTTGTGAAGGGTGGCATGGTGCCCACCTGGTGCAGGATAGTTGTAGCTGAGAGGACCAGAGGGTTTATAATAATGCTTTGCTCTGCTTTACTCTGTTTTCCATGACCAAAGGTTTATTCCACACTTTGCAACACATATGAAATCCATGTTATTGTCAGATAGAATACTGAGGGTCCCCGAAGGAGAGGGCTTGTTAGTGTAGGAAGGATTTTTAATATGGTTAGCATTTATTAGACCTTGATTGATTATTATAAGTTTTTAAATAGTATTACATTTAACAGGAATATAGGACATCTGTGATGATTTAAGATTATCGTTAGGATTAATAGGTTAGGTTTATTTAACCTATATAAGGACTTTAGAAATTGCCACCATAGACATGTTTTTCTAAAAGAAAATCCATGAGTTTAGATAAAGCCAAACAGTGAGACATGTAGTTCAAATTTGGAAACATGAGAAACAGAGCTACAGACAGATAGGGAAAAGGCAGACAGAAGAGCCCTCCCCGCACTGCAGAGACCTTGAAGGTTGGAGAGCAGAGAGGAGAAGTTTTAGAAGGGGAGCCAGGACAGGCAAAGATAACAGTTACTGAATGGAGACAAAAGGGAGAATTGGACATGTGGAAAATGAAAGGGGAACTCCTAAATGATAATGTCAGAACAGAAAGATAATATACTAATCTTACCTAAGTCATTATTTAGAGTAGGTAAGGTTGTTACCCGGGCAGAGCCAGGTAACAAAGGGGGGATGGGTAAATTGTGTTCTAGAATAGGATGTGACCTACGGGATAATTAACTGATACAATTTTTTTTTAGATAATAAACAGAACAAATGAGAAACTGTTTGTTAACCAAATCTGTATGTCCAAGATTTTATGCACTACAGGTGAACTACAGGTGAAGTCACTCAATCCAGTCCCATAGGCCTGTTGGGGGGACCATACCAAGGACTCCTGGTGACAGCTAGCTGAAAGAGCTACCCGGATTCATATCGCACCAATTTGTAAGTCGCTCTGGATAAGAGCGTCTGCTAAATGACTTAAATGTAAATGTAAATGCACTGCGGGTGGGTAAGGCACATTGCACTGTTGAACAATAACAGAGTTCGAGAGGAGAACTGGAATTAACAGAATTCTGGGGGCCATCTCTCGAATGAAAAATACTTTACCTGTCCTTTTCACTGTTGTTGTTCATAGAAGTGAAGATGTTTGTTCGATGTGTTCTAGGGGAAATACATTTAGCTGTCATTTACATATTCCTTACAGCACGTCCTCATTTAATTTGACCCATGGTTTAGACGGTGAGGATTTTGCATTTCATTTAGTCATTTAGCAGACGCTCTTATCCAGAGCGACTTACAAATTGGTGCATTCACCGGTGCAGGTTCCCATATTGATCGTGGACACAGGTCATAGCTCATGGGGAGAGAGGGCTATATGAATCCACTCACCCAGTATGGAAGAAGGTAGAGTAGAGTGGCATAAAGATACGCTTAACCCTTTAAATAGAAATGAAGGAGGATCAAGGGTTGTGGTAGGGAGATGACCAGGTCTTGGTCGACACTCTAGTATGGTTCTGGGTAGAGGAGTTTGGGTCGGTATGGTAAAGCTGTTCATGAAAGCAGGAATGCCAGATAAAAACAGTTGTATTGATTTGCACTATTTATATCCCCAGGTTCCCCTTAAATCAAGACTTCCTCCCTTTACAGTGACATGAGGAGAATATTACTGTCTGGCCCGGTACGGTACACATGGGAAATACGTGGGGGAAGTTAGTACTTGCAATAGGACAGAGAATATTACCACTGACGAGACCATGTCTGATTTGACAGGCTGGTTGAACTCTGGGGATTTCAATAAGGTAAAACTGGGCCAGACATCTAGTGGTTGCGTGGGGTCATGTGCGTTGGGGATGTCTTTTACACTCATTCAGACACCAGGACATGAAGTTATCTAAACGGGAAAAGAGAAGCACTCCATCTGGGTCATATGATGACAAGGTATACATTGATAACATTGGGGTTCCAGGGGAGGTGCCAGATGAGTCAAAGCAAGAAATCAGATCCTAGCAGGATTAGAGTTAAGCATTTCCGGGGCTCTACTCTCACAAGAACGTGGACTGGATTAATTATATTTATGATAATCAGCAGCGCTTTAGCAGGTATACCAGAGGTGTTATTAAAGGTTTTGTAGAACAGGCTGAAGCAACCAGCTGGAAGGCCTGACAGAATAGAATTGCATTAGATATGTTAATGGCTGAAAAGGGATAAGTAGGCGTGATAATCAGGACCATGTTTGTGCTTACATCCCAAATAACAGAGCTCCAGACGAATCAGTGACCGAAGCCTCAGCTGGTTTGACCACCCTGGCTCACAGGTTGGCAGAAACTCTGGGGTGGATACTTCTCTGAACTAAATTGACAGTGTGTATGGAAAAATGCTGTGTTATGGGCTACATTCACCTGTGTGAATGTTTTAGTTTTATGCGGCTGTTGTCTAATTCCCTGTGTGCGAGGCCTTGTTTCCAGGACTCTGGAGAGATCAATGACACAACAGATGGTGCGGTATGGGCCGATTCCAGGTTCTGACCTGTGGAGGACTGAAGGCATGTCTACAGAGGAAGTGGACGAATCTGGATCTTTCATTTGTGGGGAATTTATGTTTGATGAGACTAGTGCTGAGATGAAGGGGAATTAGATTGTAATTTGTTTCAATGATTAAACTGTTTTTTGAATGAAGGTTGTAACGGAAATCCTGAAAGAAGAGTTATGATTCTGATGTAGGTTTAAAAACAGTTGGAGTTAAGGTTAGATTTGATTAATGATGGGTGAAGAGTCGGATAAACATTTATAATAATGTTGGTTATATGTCTATTCATATGATAATCTGATAAACCTTTATAATAAGCTTAGTTATTAGTAGGTTAATATGTTAATAAAACTAGATGTAGATTTGAATGTATAATATTTAATCAAAGGGAGGATTGTTGGAGGAAATTATAGTTGAACATGGTGTTGGAGGAAATTATAGTTGAAATGATTAATAATGTATACATTTCAATTAGAACCAATTATTCTAATACTATTATGTTATGGTATGACATGTATGGGTTCTTGGTTAAGCTGTTACTGAAGATGTAAGCAAAACAAATTAATTGTCTGTACCTCGTGGGGGGTTTAAGGAAGAGGGATGATGTATCTTTTCTGACCGATAAGAATGGTCCTTGATGTACCATTTGTGGAGGAGAATATATCTTTTAGACAGATTGGAATGTCTGGGTTATGAGGGGAGTAGAAGACATCTCTGGACCTGAAAACACTGGGCTATTGTGGGAATCAGAGAGAGTGTGGGAAACTGATGATGTCATTTTCAGTTTATAACCTGTGGAAAAATGTGTATGTGGTTAGTACTCACTTGAATTGAACGCTGTTTACCTGGCTTTTAAGACTGGTCTCGATCTACTTCATGCATAATTAATGAACTTACACCTCATTAATGAACTAGAGCGAGTGCGAATTTGGTTTTGGCTATAAAACATATAGGAATTTAGAAATTCCACTAACAGTTATTACCTTATGGACACGATGATGATAGTTTGTAGAGTTATTACCTTATGGACACGGTGATGATAGTTTGTAGAGTTATTACCTTATGGACAGTTTGTAGAGTTATTATGATGAGTTTGTAGAGTTTGGATACGGTGATGATAGTTTGTAGAGTTATTACCTTATGGATACGGTGATGATAGTTTGTAGAGTTATTACCTTATGGGTGATGATAGTTTGTAGAGTTATTACCTTATGGGCACGGTGATGATAGTTTGTAGAGTTATTACCTTGTGGACATGGTGATGATAGTTTGTAGAGTTATTACCTTATGGGTGATGATAGTTTGTAGAGTTATTACCTTATGGGTGATGATAGTTTGTAGAGTTATTACCTTATGGACACGGTGATGATAGTTTGTAGAGTTATTACCTTATGGGTGATGATAGTTTGTAGAGTTATTACCTTATGGGTGATGATAGTTTGTAGAGTTATTACCTTATGGACACGGTGATGATAGTTTGTAGAGTGATTTCCTTATGGACACGGTGATGATAGTTTGTAGAGTTATTACCTTATGGACACGGTGATGATAGTTTGTAGAGTGATTTCCTTATGGACATGGTGATGATAGTTTGTAGAGTTATTACCTCGTGGACACTGTGATGATAGTTTGTAGAGTTATTACCTTATAGACACGGTAATGATAGTTTGTAGAGTTATTACCTTATGGACACGATGATGATAGTTTGTAGAGTTATTACCTTATGGGTGATGATAGTTTGTAGAGTTATTACCTTATGGACACGGTGATGATAGTTTGTAGAGTTATTACCTTATGGGTGATGATAGTTTGTAGAGTTATTACTTTATGGACACGTTGATGATAGTTTGTAGAGTTATTACCTTATGGACACAGTGATGATAGTTTGTAGAGTTATTACCTTATGGACACGGTGATGATAGTTTGTAGAGTGATTACCTTATGGACACGGTGATGATAGTTTGTAGAGTTATTACCTTTACGGTGATGATAGTTTGTAGAGTTATTACCTTATGGACACGGTGATGATAGTTTGTAGAGTTATTACCTTATGGACACGGTGATGATAGTTTGTAGAGTTATTACCTTATGGACACGGTGATGATAGTTTGTAGAGTTATTACCTTATGGACACGGTGATGATAGTTTGTAGAGTTATTACTTTATGGACACGGTGATGATAGTTTGTAGAGTTATTACCTTATGGACATGGTGATGATAGTTTGTAGAGTTATTACTTTATGGACACGGTGATGATAGTTTGTAGAGTTATTACTTTATGGACACGGTGATGATAGTTTGTAGAGTTATTACCTTATGGACACTGTGATGATAGTTTGTAGAGTGATTACCTTATGGACACGGTGATGATAGTTTGTAGAGTGATTACCTTATGGACACGGTGATAGTTTGTGGAGTTATTACCTTAAGGGTGATGATAGTTTGTAGAGTTATTACCTTTACGGTGATGATAGTTTGTAGAGTTATTACCTTATGGGTGATGATAGTTTGTAGAGTTATTACCTTATGGACACGGTGATGATGGTTTGTAGAGTGACTTCCTTATGGACACGGTGATGATAGTTTGTAGAGTTATTACCTTATGGACACGGTGATGATAGTTTGTAGAGTGATTACCTTATGGACACGGTGATGATAGTTTGTAGAGTTATTACCTTTACGGTGATGATAGTTTGTAGAGTTATTACCTTATGGTGATGATAGTTTGTAGAGTTATTACCTTATGGACACGGTGATGATAGTTTGTAGAGTGATTACCTTATGGACACGGTGATGATAGTTTGTAGAGTTATTACCTTATGGACACGGTGATGATAGTTTGTAGAGTGATTACCTTATGGACACGGTGATGATAGTTTGTAGAGTTATTACCTTTACGGTGATGATAGTTTGTAGAGTTATTACCTTATGGGTGATGATAGTTTGTAGAGTTATTACCTTATGGACACGGTGATGATAGTTTGTAGAGTGACTTCCTTATGGACACGGTGATGATAGTTTGTAGAGTTATTACCTTATGGGTGATGATAGTTTGTAGAGTTATTACCTTATGGGTGATGATAGTTTGTAGAGTTATTACCTTATGGACATGGTGATGATAGTTTGTAGAGTTATTACCTTATGGGTGATGATAGTTTGTAGAGTTATTACCTTATGGGTGATGATAGTTTGTAGAGTTATTACCTTATGGACACGGTGATGATAGTTTGTAGAGTTATTAGTTATTATGGGTGATGATAGTTTGTAGAGTTATTACCTTATGGGTGATGATAGTTTGTAGAGTTATTACCTTGTGGACACGGTGATGATAGTTTGTAGAGTTATTACCTTAGTTTGGATACGGTGATGATAGTTTGTAGAGTTATTACCTTATGGGTGATGATAGTTTGTGGACACGGTGATGATAGTTTGTAGAGTTATTACCTTATGGACACGGTGATGATAGTTTGTAGAGTTATTACCTTATGGACACGGTGATGATAGTTTGTAGAGTTATTACCTTATGATGATAGTTTGTAGAGTTATTACCTTAAGGGTGATGATAGTTTGTAGAGTTATTACCTTAAGGGTGATGATGTGGACACGGTGATGATAGTTTGTAGAGTTATTACCTTATGGACACGATTACCTTATGGGTGATGATAGTTTGTAGAGTTATTACCTTATGGGTGATGATAGTTTGTAGAGTTATTACCTTATGGACACGGTGATGATAGTTTGTAGAGTTATTACCTTATGGACACGGTGATGATAGTTTGTAGAGTTATTACCTTATGGGGTGATGATAGTTTGTAGAGTTATTACCTTATGGACACGGTGATGATAGTTTGTAGAGTTATTACCTTATGGTGATGATAGTTTGTAGAGTTATTAGTTTGTGATGATAGTTATTAGTTATTATGGACACGGTGATGATAGTTTGTAGTTTGTGAGAGTTATTACCTTAAGGGTGATGATAGTTTGTAGAGTTATTACCTTATGGACGGTGATGATAGTTTGGTGATGATAGTTTGTAGAGTTATTACCTTATGGATACGGTGATGATAGTTTGTAGAGTTATTACCTTATGGACACGGTGATGATAGTTTGTTTAGAGTTATTACCTTATGGACACGGTGATGATAGTTTGTAGAGTTATTACCTTATGGACACGGTGATGATAGTTTGTAGAGTTATTACCTTATGGACACGGTGATGATAGTTTGTAGAGTTATTACCTTATGGACACGGTGATGATAGTTTGTATGAGTGATTACCTTATGGACACGGTGATGATAGTTTGTAGAGTGATTACCTTATGGACACGGTGATGATAGTTTGTAGAGTTATTACCTTATGGACACGGTGATGATAGTTTGTAGAGTTATTACCTTATGGGTGATTATGGAGTTATTACGGTGATGATAGTTTGTAGAGTTATTACCTTATGGACACGGTGATGATAGTTTGTAGAGTTATTACCTTATGGACTTATGGGTGATGATAGTTTGTAGAGTTATTACCTTATGGGTGATGATAGTTTGTAGAGTTATTACCTTATGGACACGGTGATGATAGTTTGTAGAGTTATTACCTTATGGACACGGTGATGATAGTTTGTAGAGTTATTACCTTATGGACACGGTGATTATGGACACGGTGATGATAGTTTGTAGAGTGATTACCTTATGGGTGATGATAGTTTGTAGAGTTATTACCTTATGGACACGGTGATGATAGTTTGTAGAGTTATTACCTTATGGGTGATGATAGTTTGTAGAGTTATTACCTTATGGACACGGTGATGATAGTTTGTAGAGTTATTACCTTATGGGGTGATGATAGTTTGTAGAGTTATTACCTTATGGACACGGTGATGATAGTTTGTAGAGTTATTACCTTATGGACACGGTGATGATAGTTTTTGTACCAGTTATTACCTTATGGACACGGTGATGATAGTTTGTAGAGTTATTACCTTATGGGTGATGATATGGTTATTACACGGTGATGATAGTTTGTAGAGTTATTACCTTATGGACACGGTGATGATAGTTTGTAGAGTTATTACCTTATGGACACGGTAGAGATGATAGTTTGTAGAGTTATTTATTATTACCTTTATGGGTGATGATAGTTTGTAGGGTGATGATAGTTTGTAGAGTTATTACCTTATGATGATAGTTTGTAGGAGGTGATGATAGTTTGTAGAGTTATTATTACACGGTGATTATGGTTATTACACTTATGTGATGATAGTTTGTAGAGTTATTACCTTATGGACACGGTGATGATAGTTTGTAGAGGTATTACCTTATGGACACGGTGATGATAGTTTGTAGAGTGATTACCTTATGGACACGGTGATGATAGTTTGTAGAGTTATTACCTTATGGGTGATGATATGGACACGGTGATGATAGTTTGTAGAGTTATTACCTTATGGGGTGATGATAGTTTGTAGAGTTATTACCGGTGATGATAGTTTGTAGAGTGATTACCTTATGGATACGGTGATGATAGTTTCCTGATTTGGACCATATCGATTATTGAGCCAAATCTCTTTTTCTCCACTTTCATATTCAAAAGGATCCACCTTCCTTGTGAATCATTCTTGACTATTTGCACATTCAGATCGACATTTTTGATAATTAATATCATCGCACCCTTTGAGTTCCTTTGTCCATGACAGAAAGTTATTTCGACAATCATTTTTCCACACAACTTCATCTCAGGATGTAGAGTGAGTTTCCTGTAAACAGTATATGTTATATTCCTTTTCTTTTAGCCACGTAAAGACTGATCTTCTTTTTTTATAATCTGCTAAACCGTTACAATTATAACTAACTATACTTATTTCACCCCTTACCATAACTAGATACTATTCTCAGTCATAATTTACCATAATTAATGCCTGTAAAGTTACTGCCATCAGAGGTCTTATGAAGGGCAAAACTAGAGCTTTCAAAATGTCTGATATTTAGAATTTTTTAATTAAAGAAAGAAGAAGGTTCTATTTGTTTATTGCCTGTTTGCCTGTGAGACACAGATGTTAGCAAATTGAGACAAGGTATTGTGTGTAGTAAATCTGAGCAGGTTGATGGGTATGATATTGTGTATGATGATGGATGTGATTTAGTGAGAGTGTGTACAATGTCTGTATAAGAGACTATAATGTGTACTGTTCAAATAAATAATAATTCTGCCAATTTGCATGTTTGAGTGTCAATGTGTGAAACATGTAGTGCGTCCTTAATACTCATGAGCATAATTGTAATCCATATGGAATCACTGTCAGAGTTGCATCATACTTACCTTTAACATCTATGAAAAACACATCCCAGCATTTCCATTGATTTTTTATTTGTATTTATTTTTTCCATAGCAATTGACATTTCACATGATCATGAAAGAAAACTTGCATTACTCTAGAGACGGCTTCACTACAGTACAAATGTATTCCATACAATATGTTATTATGCCCCAATGCCCCTATTCTGATATCTTCCCCAATATGTTATTATACCCCAACCCTATTCTGATATCTTCCCCAATATGTTATTATACCCCAACCCTATTCTGATATCTTCCCCAATATGTTATTATACCCCAACCCTATTCTGATATCTTCCCCAATATGTTATTATGCCCTAACCCTATTCTGATATCTTCCCCAATATGTTATTATGCCCTAACCCTATTCTGATATCTTCCCCAATATGTTATTATACCCTAACCCTATTCTGATATCTTCCCCAATATGTTATTATACCTAACCCTATTCTGATATCTTCCCAATATGTTATTATACCCTAACCCTATTCTGATATCTTCCCCAATATGTTATTATACAACCCAACCCTATTCTGATATCTTCCCAGTATGTTATTATACCCTAACCCTATTCTGATATCTTCCCCAATATGTTATTATACCCCAACCCTAACCCTATTCTGATATCTTCCCAGTATGTTATTATACCCTAACCCTATTCTGATATCTTCCCAATATGTTATTATGCCCCAACCCCAACCCTATTCTGATATCTTCCCAATATGTTATTATACCCCAACCCTAACCCTATTCTGATATCTTCCCAGTATGTTATTATACCCTAACCCTATTCTGATATCTTCCCCAATATGTTATTATACCCCAACCCTAACCCTATTCTGATATCTTCCCAGTATGTTATTATACCCTAACCCTATTCTGATATCTTCCCAATATGTTATTATACCCCCCTTAACCCTATTCTGATATCTTCCCCAATATGTTATTATACCTAACCCTATTCTGATATCTTCCCAATATGTTATTATACCCCAACCCTATTCTGATATCTTCCCAATATGTTATTATACCCCAACCCTAACCCTATTCTGATATCTTCCCCAATATGTTATTATACCCCAACCCTATTCTGATATCTTCCCCAATATGTTATTATACCCTAACCCTAACCCTATTCTGATATCTTCCCCAGTATGTTATTATACCCTAACCCTATTCTGATATCTTCCCCAATATGTTATTATACCCTAACCCTAACCCTATTCTGATATCTTCCCCAGTATGTTATTATACCCTAACCCTATTCTGATATCTTCCCCAATATGTTATTATACCCCAACCCTAACCCTATTCTGATATCTTCCCCAGTATGTTATTATACCCTAACCCTAACCCTATTCTGATATCTTCCCCAGTATGTTATTATACCCTAACCCTATTCTGATATCTTCCCCAATATGTTATTATACCCTAACCCTATTCTAATATCTTCCCCTTGCTGCTTGTAAACATATATAAACTCGTAGACAAATACATCAAAAAGAGAGAAAAACATGAAACAAATTAAATTATAAAACAGTTTGACAATAGAGAGGGAGAGAAGAGAAGAGAGAAAGAGAGAAGAGAGAAGAAAAAAAAGAGAGAGAGATTAGGTGTGTGTGTGTGTGTATAAGTCCGTATGTGTAAGCGAGCATGTAATTGAGTACGTGTGTGTTCATATCCACTTCACACAACTTTTCCAGTGTTGCATGGATTCCAACCAGCCTCTACGGTAAGAAAATCATCTGTAGATCTGTTTTCCTTCTTTTTTATTGTCGGGTTCAAGTTATTTTGTGAGTCGGAGAGCTGGTTGACAACACAGGATTTTACTCCCAAGAACAGGACATTATAACAGTTTCACAAGGTCAGTCACATACTCAGTTATGTGGACACATACAACTAAAATGTTCCATGTGTGTGTGTGTCTGTGTGTCTGTGTGTCAAGTGTGTGTGTGGTGCGTCTGAACCATTCTCTCAGGATCACAGAAAGAGACAGACACAGAGTTACTATTTAAAGGAATAAACCCAAATTGGTGTTTGTTACTCTATGTATTTAAGGGTCATATTCTGATCAAACATAAAACCCATGATTAGAGTGAAAGATCATGTTGTGTTTGACACAGGAACCACCTGACACAGGGACACTGAGGAGGAGTCATTATCCCAAACCCTAAACCCTGGATAGAGGGGCTCAGTGAATGTGGAGGTGAATGTGAACAGGTGGGTCAGTGTGTCAGAGGAGGCTCTATAGAAGGACAGAGTGCCGGCTGGCCAGTCCAGATACACTCCTACTCTGTGGGGTCTGGAGGAGGGACGTCTATGGTAGTGGGATTATTATTGTGCCAGGCAGTGTAATTGTTGTCATAGCAGGTCAGACTCCAGGACTTGTCATTGTGTCCAAGACAACAGTCATTAAACCTTCCTCTCCTGCTGATTCCTTTATATGCCACTCCTATATCAGCCCCTCTCCCACTCCACTCTACCTCCCAGTAACAGCGCCCAGTCAGACCCTCTCTACACAGCACCTGTCCCCAGTCCTCAAATCTCTCTGGGTGATCAGGATACGGCTGCTTCTCTCTCCTACATGTCACCTTTCTGTTCTCCTCAGACAGAGAGAGGTGTCTGTTTACTGTGTTTGGGTCCAGTGTGAGATCACAGACATCTGATGGATGAAACCAGACACAATATTAGAAATCATCATCATTCACATTAGAATGTTAACTCACTTTTCACTAATTCATTTAATGTAGATGTTTCTAGGTATCAAAAGGAGAAGTTAAGGTAACTTGAGACTTGTTGAATGATCATATGTTATACTGTATGGTAATATAAAACACACTTATTCACATTAATTACACACACACACACACACACACACAGTCAAAGCAACTCTTTGTAAACTTTGGTGTCCCTGATTTCTGCTTCTGTAGAACTACAGCTGATATTTAATATGACCAAGTAAGTAATGATGGTGGTCTTTGACTTTGACTTAACTTGAATTAAGACTTATTCTTAGTCATATTCTTCACAGCAGTCAACACTCACATTTTCTAAGTCCAGGTTTCATTCTGTTCTCTCCACCATGTTCCACACTGTAGCGGTAAGCAGAAGAACAGACAGTCATTGAGGGATACACCTGAACACACACACACTGGACACACACATGTATATACACATATATCAAGCGAATGTTTGTTTGTGTGTGTGTGTGTGTGTGTTTGTGAGTCCAGTGTGTTTGTGTCCTGTGTGTGTGTGTGTCTGTGTGTGTCCAGTGTGTGTCCAGTGTGTGTCTGTGTGTGTATGTCCAGTGTTGTGTGTGTGTGTTTGTGTGTGTACTGTGTGTCCAGTGTGTAAGTCCTGTGTGTGTGTGTGTATCCAGTGTGTGTGTGTCCAGTGTGTGTGTGTGTGTGTGTCCATTGTGTGTGAGTCCAGTGTGTGTGTGTCCAGTGTGTGTGTGTGTGTGTGTCCAGTGTGTGTGTGTGTGTGTGTCCAGTGTGTGTCCAATGCTTGTGTGTGTGTTTGTGTGTACGTGTCCAGTTGTGTGTGTGTCCAGCGTTTGTGTGTCCTGTGTGTGTGTGTGTGTGTGTTTGTGTGTGTGTGTGTCCACTGTGTGTGTCCAGTGTGTGTTTGTCCAGTGTGTGTGTGTGTGTGTGTAGTTGTGTGTGTGTGTGTGTGTCCAGTGTGTGTGTGTGTCCAGTGTGTGTCCAGTACATTGTTTGTGTGTGTCTTATCCAGTGTGACTTACAAATTGGTGCTTTCACCTTATGACATCCAGTGGAACAGCCACTTTACAATAGTGCATCTAGGTCTTTTAAGGGGGGTGTCCAGTGTGTGTCCAGTGTGTGTGTGTGTGTCTGTATCCAGTGTGTGTTTGTCCAGTGTGTGTCTGCGTGAGTGTTGTCCAGTGTGTGTGTCCAGTGTGTGTCTGTGTCTGTGTGTATCCACTGTGTGTGTGTCCAGTGTGTGTGTGTGCAGTCTGAGTCCAGTGTGTGTCTGTGTGTGTGTATCCAGTGTGTGTGTGTCCAGTGTGTGTCCAGTGTGTGTCCAATGCTTGTGTGTGTGTGTGTGTTGTCCTCAGTGTGTGTGTTTCCAGTGTGTGTCCAGTGTGTGTGTGTCCAGTGTGTGTGATCCAGTGTGTGCCTGTCCAGTGTGCAAAGAGTCAGTGTGTGTCCAGTGTGTGTGTGTCCTGTGTAGTGTCCTGTGTGTGTGTGAGTTCAGTGTTCAGTGAGATCAGTGTGTGTCCAGTGTGTTCCAGTGTGTGTCCAGTGTGTGTGTCCTGTGTGTGAGTGTCAGTGTGTGTGTCAACTGTCCTGTGTGTGTGTCCAGAGTGTGTGTCATTGAGCCACACATTGGACCCACACACTGAACTCACACACACACACACACACACACACACACTGTGAGTGAACTCACATTCACTGTGTGTTAGTGTGTGTGTTTGTGTCCACACTGTCCACATACACACACACACACACTGGTGTGTCACATATACACACACACACACTGGACACACACACACTGGAACAACACTGGACACACTGGACACACAAACACAGTCAGCATATAACTTTGTCCAAGTGGTGGTCAGAATGTTTGTCTTAACTAGCCTGATAAGTCCAACATGTCTGATATGAACATTGACATAAACCCTCTACATACTTGAGTTTCTCCAGTCTGCAGTGTGGATCCTCCAGTCCAGCAGAGAGCAGTCTGACTCCTGAGTCTCCTGGGTGATTGTAGCTCAGGTCCAGCTCTCTCAGGTGTGAGGGGTTTGACCTCAGAGCTGAGACCAGAGAAGCACAGCCTTCCTCTGTGACTAGACAGCCTGACAGCCTGCAAAGAGTCAAATCATATTAAAATCACACTGATATTCTTTGGTGGTGAAAATAGTGGCAGAATATTTTTCAACATATTCAGATACATCAGTGTCCTGAAACCTGATATATCTATTGTGAAAATAGTGTATCATCATAAAAATAAATGATCAAAGTATTGCCTGCAGATAGAAACATGTATAGTACAAATATTATAGTAGACTGACCAGACCAGTTTAAAAAGCAGTATCAGTCAGAAGACAGACAGTGAGGAATCAGATTTAGCAAAGCACCACATTTAAAACTGTGAGCTTCACTGTCCAAACACATATTTGGACTATGTGCCTGGAAAACACATGTGGATCTGGTGAACAGTTATCACTTGTTGACCAACTACAGGAATACTGACCTCAGAGTCATCAAAGTTTATCACTTGGGGATTCCCCAGTCCAGCAGAGAGCAGCTTCACTCCATGAATAATAGTGCTTTCATTTTAAAGAGGCTAATATAATCCATGCTTTAATTAGGTTTAACAGACACTACAACAAAACATTCTAACCTCTCACCTGCTTGAGAGCACCAATACCAATAACAGAGGCTACAAGAAAACATGACTGTCTCACCATTACCAATGACAGCAACACATGTAACCTGTCACCTTACCACTGTCCAAACTACAACAAAACATGCTAACTCCAGCACTATTACCAATAACAGAGACTCTGGTGAAAGTTATAACTTCACCATTACCAATAACAGAGGAATATGACAAAACAGAGTCTCCAGTTTCACCATTACCCAGAGGCTACAACAAAACAGCTTCTCTCACCATTACCAATAACAGAGACTACAACAAAAGATGCTAACCTCTCACCATTACCAATTGAACTACAACAAAACATACTAACCTCTCACCATTACCAATAACAGAGGCTTAACAAAACATACTAACCTCTCACCATTACCAATAACAGAGGCTATAACAAAACATGCTAACCTCTCACCATTACCAATAACAGTGGCTCTATCATTTCAAAACTTTCTGACGTGACAGTATATAATGTCACCTTTTATTTGAGGATATTTTCATCTGTTTCACTTCATCATTATTCTCTATTCATTCATGATTATTCATCATCATCTAACATCCACATGAAACATTTCAGAAACATTTCATTAATTATCTAGACAATACAGAGTCCCCCTTTTGAAGTGACAAATGACAGGACTAACCATCTCACCATTAGTGAGAAATAACAGAGGCTACAACAAAACATGCTAACCTCTCACCATTACCAATAACAGAGGCTACAACAAAACATGTTAACCTCTCACCATTACCAATAACAGAGGCTACAACAAAACATGCTAACCTCTCACCATTACCAATAACAGAAGTGCTACAACAAAACATGCTAAGTCTCCAGTTTACAGTGGGGATTACCATCCAGCAGAAAGCAGCTTCACCTCCTGAGGCTTCAACAAAACATGTAACCTCTCACCATTACCAATAGGGGCTACAACTGAGAACTGCTACAACAAAACATATGCTAACCTCTCACCATTACCAATAACAGAGTCTACAAGAAAACATGACTAACCTCTCACCATTACCAATAACAGAGGCTACAACAAAACATGCTAACCTCTCACCAGACAGCCTGCACCAATAACAGAGGCTACAACAAAACATGCTAACCTCTCACCATTACCAGATACAACAAAAATGCTAACCTCTCACCATTACCAATAACAGAGGCTACAACAAAACATGCTAACCTCTCACCATTACCAATTTTAAGGCTACAACATTAACCTCTCACCATTACCAATAACAGAGGCTACAACAAAACAAACCTCTCACCATTACCAATAACAGAGGCTACAACAAAACATACTAACCTCTCACCATTACCAGTAACAGAGGCTACAACAAAACATACTAAACATTAGACATCAACCAATGACAGAGGCTACAACAAAACATGCTAACCTGAATCACCATTACCAATAACAGAGGCTACAACAAAACATGCTAACCTCTCACCATTACCAATAACAGAGGCTACAACAAAACATACTAACCTCTCACCATTACCAATAACAGAGGCTACAACAAAACATGCTAACCTCTCACCATTACCAATAACAGAGGCTACAACAAAACATGCTAACCTCTCACCATTACCAATAACAGAGGCTACAACAAAACATGCTAATCTCTCACCATTACCAATAACAGAGGCTACAACAAAACATGCTAACCTCTCACCATTACCAATAACAGAGGCTACAACAAAACATGCTAACCTCTCACCATTACCAATAACAGAGGCTACAACAAAACATGCTAACCTCTCACCATTACCAATAACAGAGGCTACAACAAAACATACTAACCTCTCACCATTACCAATAACAGAGGGGGTATGATGTTTGTACCTCTAACTTTCTCATTCATCATCATTCACGATTAATTCATAATTATGGTAGCATCCACATGAATGTAGAAGTGTTCAGAAACATCTTCTATTCTTACTGACAATACAAGTGAAGTGACTCCAAAATGACAGGACATTATTCACCATTCAGTTTCTATTAGGAAAACATCTAAAACACAACCAAGACAAACTGGAAATGCATTCAACAAGTTAGTAGAATCACAAGCTTGATGTAATCACTGCAGGCATGGAATATGGGACCAAATACTAAACTTATGACTACTTTAATACACTATAAGTGAATATAACCGAATAATTACGACTTTTCAAATGGGAGAACTACATACATAAAAGTGCTTTCATATCTGATAATACTGACCTCAGAGTCTCCAGTTTACAGTGGGGATTCCCCAGTCCAGCAGAGAGCAGCTTCACTCCTGAATCCTTCAGGTCATTGTTACTCAGATCCAGCTCTCTCAGGTGTGAGGGGTTTGACTCCAGAGCTGAGACCAGAGAAGCACAGCCTTCCTCTGTGACTCCACAGCCTGACAGCCTGACAAAGAGATCATCATGACTTCACAAACACACTGTTAATTTAACACCAGTAGTGTAGAAGGACAATGGCAGATGCATTTAGTTAATTCTCCCAAACAACATATAGATTCATCTTCCGTCTCCTAGAATTCTATGGTCATATTGTTATACTAATGTGAAAATCAATGAATTTATTCAATATGTTTTTACAATATAATATTATATACATATTATAATACATATTTTTCCCTAAACTGAATATTTCTTCCTGATGATTAGTTCTTATATGTCATTTTATTTACTCACAGAGCAGCTCTGGAGGCTTTGACCACTGGCAGCAGCCTCAGAAGACCTTCCTCTGATCTGGAGTATTTCTTCAGGTCAAACACATCCAGCTCCTTTTCTGAAGTCAGCAACACAAAGACCAGAGCTGACCACTGTGCAGGTGACAGTTTGGGTTTTGAGAGACTTCCTGAGTTCAGGAAGCGTTGGATCTCCTCCACTAGAGAATGGTCATTCAGTTCATTCAGACAGTGGAACAGATTGATGCTCCTCTCTGGAGAGAGATCCTCCCCGATCTTCTCCTTGATGTACTCGACTGTTTCTTCATGGCTCTGTGAGTTGCTTCTTGGCTTTGTCAGTAGACCTCGTAAGTGTTTCTGATTGGACTCCAGTGAGAGGCCCAGAAGGAAGCGGAGGAAAAGGTCCAGGTTTCCCATCTCACTTTGTAAGGCTTTATCCACAGCACTCTTATAGAAAGTAACTTCAGGCTCGTCGTTTGTTTGCAGTTCATCCATTAGATTCTCATTGTTGTTGATGAATGAGAGGAACACATATACAGCAGCCAGAAACTCCTGAATGCTCAGATGAACAAAGCAGTACACCTTGTCCTGGTACAGCCCACATTCCTCTTTAAAGAGCTGTGTGCACAATCCTGAGTACACTGAGGCTTCATTAACATCAATGCCAGACTCTTTCAGGTCTTCTTCATAGAAAATCAGATTGCCTTTCACAAGCTGTTGAAAAGCCAGTTTTCCCAGTGACAGAATGCTCTCTTTATTCCAGTGTGGACCTGTCTCTTCTTTCTCAAGATACTTTTCATTCTTCTGTTTGGTATGAAACTCCACAAGGTGTGTGTACATCTCAGTCAGAGTCTTGGGCATCTCTTCTCTCTTATGTTTCAACATGTGTTCAAGGACTATAGCAGAAATCCAACAGAAGACTGGAATGTGGCACATGATGTGGAGGCTCCTTGATGTCTTTATGTGTGAGATGATTCTGCTGGCCAGGTCCTCATCACTGAATCTCTTCCTGAAGTACTCCTCCTTCTGTGGGTCATTGAACCCTCGTACTTCTGTTACCTGGTCAACACACCATGAAGGGATCTTATTGGCTGCTGCAGGTCGGGTAGTTATCCAGAGGAGAGCAGAGGGAAGCAGATTTCCCCTGATGAGATTTGTCAGCAGAACATCCACTGAGGTTGACTCTGTGACGTCCCAACAGATCTTGTTCTTCTGGAAGTCTAGGGGCAGTCGGCACTCATCCAGACCATCAAAGATGAACAGAACTTTGTACTTGTCGTAGTTGGAGATTCTTGATTGTTTGGTTTCCATTGAGAAGTGATTAAGAAGTTCAATGAAAGTGTGTTTGTCCTCTTTCATCAAATTCAGCTCCCGAAAAGGGAATGAAAATACAAATTGGACATCCTGGTTTGCTTTTCCTTCAGCCCAGTCCAGAATGAACTTCTGCACAGAGACTGTTTTTCCAATGCCAGCGACTCCCTTTGTCAGCACAGTTCTGATAAGTTTGTCTTGTCCAGTTAAGGGTTTGAAGATGTCGTTACATTTGATTGCAGTCTCTGGTCTTGCTTGTTTCCTGGTTGTTGTCTCAATCTGTCTCAGCTCATGTTCATTATTGACCTCTCCTGTTCCACCCTCTGTGATGTAGAGCTCTGTGTAGATCTTATTGAGAAGTGTTGGGTTTCCTTGTTTAGCGATCCCCTCAAATACACATTGAAACTTCTTCTTTAGATTAGATTTGAGTTCACGTTGGCAAATCACAGCGAGCTCATCTGAATGAAGAATAACACAGAGGATATTAGTATTACATCTGTTTTAAAGCCTACAGTATTGAAGGACTGTTATAAAGTTGTAAATTATAATAATGTATTCTCTAAACTGACTGTATAAATGTGTAAATGTTTTGATAATGCATTACAGACTGGTGTGACTGATTATATTATTATTGGTATTATTGATGGTATTATTAATGTTCTCTCTCTAAATGAATCACCACAACACATCCCTGCTGCTACTTGATGAGGTCACTAGGTGTTGTGTTAAGGCTGCTACAATATCATTGAGTTACACAGCTACTTTAGCTGTACTTTAGCTACAGCTTTTAAATGTTATAAAACATCATTCAACATGAGGCAGACAGATCTTACATTTCTCCAGTGTGTCAGCAAGCTCCTTCTGGTTCATTTTCCTCAGGATGTGCAGTGTGATCTTCAGAGCCCCCTCTCTGGCACTGCTCTCCTGCTTCTCATCTTCAGCATCCACCACTTCCTTATCCCGTTTCTGACTCTCAAAGCCTTGTGGGAGTTCTGGACTAAGAATCCTCTTGAACATCTTCAGCTCGTTCTTCACAAATGTCATAATTTTCTCTTCAAGCAACTGAAATAAATCAAGTAAATAAGTTAAGCAAGAGAATAAATGCTTTCTCATCAACACATTAATGAATGATTGACAGATCAACTTTACTTGAGGTAAACAAAAACAAAAATGTACATAACAGGACCACATACACTGAATATGGAGGCCAGGTCTGTTTGATGACTCTGGGAAGACTGACAACTGAGAATCTCTGACCCTGATCTCTCCTGTTGGTTTCTGTGGACAAAACATGAGATTACATCTCCTCATCCAGGGAGTAAAACACACACACACACACACACACACACACACGGAGGGAATGTTGTGTTTGTTTAATATTGTTTTAGGACTATGAAAATGGGCAATATGATTAGCATATGGATTATGAAAACAACAACAATAAATGGGAAAATGGGAGAGGAGAAATGACTAGAGACGGTGTTGTTTAACTCACTGACCAGGACCCATGAGTTCTTCTTACCTTTGTTCAGTAGAAAAGTCTCCCTCTCTAAACTGTAAAGGTTGATCCATAGACCCGTCACTCTTCACGGACACACAGCTGGGAACAGGGGAGGCTGGTCTCTCCTGCTTGATTGGTCTTCAACACAACAGAGACAAACATTACATCTCTCATCTACTCTGAGCTCAGATGGGGAAACATAAGAAGAGTTTCACAAATAGAACTGACTTCTAGACGCTCGTTGCAGCGCGCGAGCAGTGTGTCATTTTTAAAAACGAAATTAATTTAGCGACGCGAACGTTGTAGTCAGTCTATCAGCCCCGCTAAAAGGCTGGTGTCGTTACTCTGCCTTCTCCGGGGGGATGTTGAGGTAAATTTACTAACCGGGAGGGTTGAATGATGTAATTTATTGGAGGTCTGGAAGACGCACTCTCGAGGTTGTTTACTCACAATATCAGATATTAAGATGATTTTTATAATGAATGTATACTGAGGTTGAGGTTCTGACTAGTGATTATTTACCCGGTGTTCAATACCTGCTATTGAGGCGTCCTGAAAATAATATTCAAAAGTTTGGTCCTTGGACACAGAGGGTTAAACACTAAAGTTACCGTCCATCTAGTGAAGAGAGGAGAACCGGACAGAGGTAGCCAGCATCCGTCAACGAGAGGGAGAAGCCTCACCGGGATTTAACAGGTGGAAGAAACAACCGGGGAGCCGGTGATGATGTAGTGGTAGCTATGGTAACTAGGATGCTGCTGGTAGAGTAGCTAGCTAGCTTACCGAGCTGTACCGACTAGCTAGGATAACTAGGATGCTGCTGGTAGAGTAGCTAGCTAGCTTACCGAGCTGTACCGAATAGCTTGGTTAGTTAGCAGGTCGTTCGTCTGTCCCTCCTCTCGATGATGAATCCGGTGAAACACAAATTGAAACAAGGATAGAGAGTGAAAAGGATCTGGCTACACTCACACTGTCCCCGACCGCAAAGAAAAAAGCAAATTGAACAATAAACTTCGGTGTCTCAACACTGTAACAAACTCCATCGTTATTCCCCGAGATCACCTCAGTCCACTCTGCGCGTAACCGGCTTGGCGCCACACCGAACGTGGACGCGGACAGTTCTGTACGGGGACGCGGACAGTTCTGTACGCAATATTTAGGACACCTGGTGAGCTGTCCTAAGTAGTTAAGAGTTAACAGCAGGTGTCCTAAGTAGTTAAGAGTTAACAGCAGGTGTCTTGATAATACTATAGAATAATGCAGTGAGTCAGTGGTTCCTGCTCCACATGTAATTGCATTGTAGTAGTTAAAAGAATGTTTTATATTTCTATATGATCAATCCATTAATAATATAGACCAACATGCAACAGTATGTCTTGTGCTTTTGGCAATGATTTATGTATAATAATTATGTATAACAAGTGATACCATGTATGTCTGTAGCGGCAGGTAGCCTTGTGGTTAGAGTGTAGAGGTGGCAGGTCGCCTTGTGGTTAGAGTGTAGAGATGGCAGGTAGCCTTGTGGTTAGAGTGTAGAGATGGCAGGTAGCCTTGTGGTTAGAGTGTAGAGGTGGCAGGTAGCCTAGTGGTTAGAGTGTAGAGATGGCAGGTAGCCTTGTGGTTAGAGTGTAGAGGTGGCAGGTAGCCTAGTGGTTAGAGTGTAGAGGTGGCAGGTAGCCTCGTGGTTAGAGTGTTGGGCCAGTAACCGAAAGGTTGCTAGATTGAATCCCTGAGCTGACAAGGTAAAAATCTGCCCCTGAACAAGGCAGTTAACCACTGTTCCTAGGCAGACATTGTAAATAACATCTGCTAACCATGTGTATGTGACCAATAACATCTGCTAACCATGTGTATGTAACCAATAACTTCTGCTAACCATGTGTATGTGACCAATAACATCTGCTAACCCTGTGTATGTGACCAATAACATCTGCTAACCCTGTGTATGGGACCAATAACATCTGCTAACCCTGTGACCAATAACATCTGCTAACCCTGTGTATGTGACCAATAACATCTGCTAACCATGTGTATGTGACCAATAACATCTGCTAACCCTGTGCATGGGACCAATAACATCTGCTAACCATGTGTATGTGACCAATAACATCTGCTAACCCTGTGACCAATAACATCTGCTAACCCTGTGTATGTGACCAATAACATCTGCTAACCCTGTGTATGTGACCAATAACATCTGCTAACCATGTGTATGTGACCAATAACATCTGCTAACCCTGTGTATGTGACCAATAACATCTGCTAACCCTGTGTATGTGACCAATAACATCTGCTAACCATGTGTATGTGACCAATAACATCTGCTAACCCTGTGTATGTGACCAATAACATCTGCTAACCCTGTGTATGTGACCAATAACATCTGCTAACCCTGTGTATGTGACCAATAACATCTGCTAACCCTGTGTATGTGACCAATAACATCTGCTAACCCTGTGTATGTGACCAATAACATCTGCTAACCCTGTGTATGTGACCAATAACATCTGCTAACCCTGTGTATGTGACCAATAACATCTGCTAACCCTGTGTATGTGACCAATAACATCTGCTAACCCTGTGTATGTGACCAATAACATCTGCTAACCACGTGTATGTGACATATAACATCTGTTAACCATGTGTATGTGACCAATAACATCTGCTAATCATGTGTATGTGACCAATAACATCTGCTAACCCTGTGTATGTGACCAATAACATCTGCTAATCATGTGTATGTGAACAATTTGATTTATATCTGGGACTACATTTCTTTATGTGTTGGCTTTATGTGTTGTGTTTGTAAACTCCAGCTCAGATGATTGAGCTAAAAACCCTTAAAGTATCTGTCTAGTGTTTACAGGTTTATATGAAATCTGACCTAAAATGTATTAAAATATGAGTGAAATAGTTTTCCTTCTAATAATTGGTAATTAAGTTATTTATTTGTCATTTTATTTAACCTTTATTTAACCAGGTTGGCCTATTAAGAACAAGTTCTCATTTACAACTGCGACCTGGCCAAGATAAAGCAAAGCTGTGCGACAAAAACAACAATTTAGAGTTCCACATGGATTAGCAAACGGACAGTCGGTAACACAATAGAAAGGGATTAGCAAACGGACAGTCAGTAACACAATAGAAAGGGATTAGCAAACGGACAGTCGGTAACACAATAGAAAGGGATTAGCAAACGGACAGTCAGTAACACAATAGAAAGGGATTAGCAAACGGACAGTCAGTAACACAATAGAAAGGGATTAGCAAACGGACAGTCGGTAACACAATAGAAAGGGGGATTAGCAAACGGACAGTCAGTAACACAATAGAAAGGGATTAGCAAACGGACAGTCGGATTAACGGACAATAGTAACACAATAGAAAGGGATTAGCAAACGGACTGTCGGTAACACAATAGAAAGGGATTAGCAAACAGACAGTCGGTAACACAATAGAAAGGGATTAGCAAACGGACAGTCAGTAACACAATAGAAAGGGATTAGCAAACGGACAGTCAGTAACACAATAGAAAGGGATTAGCAAACGGACTGTCGGTAACACAATAGAAAGGGATTAGCAAAAGACAGTCGGTAACACGGACAGTCGGTAACACAATAGAAAGGGATTAGCAAACGGACAGTCGGTAACACAATAGAAAGGGATTAGCAAACGGACAGTCGGTAACACAATAGAAAGGGATTAGCAAACGGACAGTCGGTAACACAATAGAAAGGGATTAGCAAACGGACAGTCGGTAACACAATAGAAAGGGATTAGCAAACGGACAGTCGGTAACACAATAGAAAGGGATTAGCAAACGGACAGTCGGTAACACAATAGAAAGGGATTAGCAAACGGACAGTCGGTAACACAATAGAAAGGGATTAGCAAACGGACAGTCGGTAACACAATAGAAAGGGATTAGCAAACTGACAGTCGGTAACACAATAGAAAGGGATTAGCAAACGGACAGTCGGTAACACAATAGAAAGGGATTAGCAAACGGACAGTCGGTAACACAATAGAAAGGGATTAGCAAACGGACAGTCGGTAACACAATAGAAAGGGATTAGCAAACGGACAGTCGGTAACACAATAGAAAGGGATTAGCAAACGGACAGTCGGTAACACAATAGAAAGGGATTAGCAAACGGACAGTCGGTAACACAATAGAAAGGGATTAGCAAACGGACAGTCGGTAACACAATAGAAAGGGATTAGCAAACTGACAGTCGGTAACACAATAGAAAGGGATTAGCAAACGGACAGTCGGTAACACAATAGAAAGGGATTAGCAAACTGACAGTCGGTAACACAATAGAAAGGGATTAGCAAACGGACAGTCGGTAACACAATAGAAAGGGATTAGCAAACGGACAGTCGGTAACACAATAGAAAGGGATTAGCAAACGGACAGTCGGTAACACAATAGAAAGGGATTAGCAAACGGACAGTCGGTAACACAATAGAAAGGGATTAGCAAACGGACAGTCGGTAACACAATAGAAAGGGATTAGCAAACGGACAGTCGGTAACACAATAGAAAGGGATTAGCAAACTGACAGTCGGTAACATAATAGAAAGGGATTAGCAAACGGACAGTCGGTAACACAATAGAAAGGGATTAGCAAACGGACAGTCGGTAACACAATAGAAAGGGATTAGCAAACTGACAGTCGGTAACACAATAGAAAGGGATTAGCAAACGGACAGTAACACAATAGAAAGGGATTAGCAAACGGACAGTCGGTAACACAATAGAAAGGGATTAGCAAACGGACAGTCAGTAACACAATAGAAAGGGATTAGCAAACGGACAGTCGGTAACAATAGAAAGGGATTAGCAAACGGACAGTCAGTAACACAATAGAAAGGGATTAGCAAACGGACAGTCGGTAACACAATAGAAAGGGATTAGCAAACGGACAGTCGGTAACACAATAGAAAGGGATTAGCAAACGGACAGTCGGTAACACAGTAGAAAGGGATTAGCAAACGGACAGTCAGTAACACAATAGAAAGGGATTAGCAAACGGACAGTCGGTAACAATAGAAAGGGATTAGCAAACGGACAGTCGGTAACACAATAGAAAGGGATTAGCAAACGGACAGTCGGTAACACAATAGAAAGGGATTAGCAAACTGACAGTAACACAATAGAAAGGGATTAGCAAACGGACAGTCGGTAACACAATAGAAAGGGATTAGCAAACGGACAGTCGGTAACACAATAGAAAGGGATTAGCAAACGGACAGTCGGTAACACAATAGAAAGGGATTAGCAAACGGACAGTCGGTAACACAATAGAAAGGGATTAGCAAACGGACAGTCGGTAACACAATAGAAAGGGATTAGCAAACGGACAGTCGGTAACACAATAGAAAGGGATTAGCAAACGGACAGTCGGTAACACAATAGAACAATCTGTGTTCAGTGTGTGCAGATGTAGTACGATTAGGGAATTAAGGCAATAGATAGGCCATAGTGCCATAGTGGTGTTGGCTTTGGGGATGACCAGTGAACTATACCTGCTGGAGCGCGTGCTACAAGTGGGTGTTGCTATGGTGACCAGTGAGCTGAGATAAAGCGTGGC
The DNA here is from genome assembly GCF_034236695.1 of Oncorhynchus nerka. Lineage (NCBI taxonomy): Eukaryota > Metazoa > Chordata > Actinopteri > Salmoniformes > Salmonidae > Oncorhynchus > Oncorhynchus nerka. Next base: position 125,415 of record NW_027040345.1, read on the forward strand.
TTTACCTAGCAAAGACTTACAGATAACCTGGAGCCAGTGGGTTTGGCGGCGAATGTGTAGTGAGGACCAGCCAACAACAGCATACAGGTCGCAGTGGTGGGTAGTGTATGGGGCTTTGGTGACAAAACGGATGGCACTGTGATAGACTGCATCCGATTTGCTGAGTAGAGTGTTGGAGGCTATTTTGTAAATGACAGTCGGTAGGCTAGTCAGTTTTACGAGGGTATGTTTGGCAGCATGAGTGAAGGAGGCTTTGTTGCGAAATAGGAAGCTGATTCTAGATTTAATTTTGGATTGGAGATGCTTAATGTGAGTCTGGAAGGAGAGTTTACAGTCTAACCAGACACCCAGGTATTTGTAGTTGTCCACGTATTCTAAGTCAGAGCCGTCCAGAGTAGTGATGCTAGTCGGGTGGGTATCTGTAGTTGTCCACGTATTCTAAGTCAGAACCGTCCAGAGTAGTGATGCTAGTCGGTTGGGTATCTGTAATTGTCCACGTATTCTAAGTCAGAACCGTCCAGAGTAGTGATGCTAGTCGGGTGGGTATTTGTAGTTGTCCACGTATTCTAAGTCAGAGCCGTCCAGAGTAGTGATGCTAGTCAGGTGGGCGGGTGCAGGCAGCGATCAGTTGAAGAGCATTCAGTTTTACTTGGGTATGAGTTAACAGAATACAACCTTTTAAAAGTTAGATTTTTAAAACCGTGTCTGTTTTGTGCCCTGGGATTTGTAGAACCTGTGTTTAACATTTTGAACACAAACACGCTATTTGTATCAATATCAGGAGTATTTACTCTGTGATAGAAACCTGGTATATACCAGGAGTATTTACTCTGTGATTAGATACCTGGTATATACCAGTAGTATTTACTCTGTGCTTAGATACCTGGTATATACCAGGAGTATTTACTCTGTGTTTAGATACCTGGTATATACCAGGAGTATTTACTCTGTGATTAGAAACCTGGTATATACCAGGAGTATTTACTCTGTGTTTAATTCCCTGGTATATACCAGGAGTATTTACTCTGTGTAAGATACCTGGTATTTACTCTGTGATTAGATACCTGGTATATACCAGGAGTATTTACTCTGTGTTTAGATACCTGGTATATACCAGGAGTATTTACTCTGTGTTTAGATACCTGGTATATACCAGGAGTATTTACTCTGTGATTAGATACCTGGTATATACCAGGAGTATTTACTCTGTGATTAGATACCTGGTATATACCAGGAGTATTTATTTTTTCAGAAAATTATCTAAATTAGCTTTTATTATTTAAAGAAATTATGAAAATTATCTAAAAAAAGATTGGTGTTTTTTTCCACTATCTAATCACGGCATGGGGTTGTTCAATGACAGACATGCATTTGTTTAAAATCTATCACTTGATGGTTTCCTTTCAAAAAGAAAAAATAATCATGTTTTTTTCTTAAGTGCTACATATCTGTCTCACTCTCAGAGGAATCAGTAGTACTGCTAGGTTTTATACAGTAATAATATATATCTGCCTCACTCTCAGAGAAATCAGTAGTACTGCTAGGTTTTACACAGTAATAATATATATCTGCCTCACTCTCAGAGAAATCAGTAGTACTGCTAGGTTTTATACAGTAATAATATATATCTGCCCCACTCTCAGAGAAATCAGTAGTACTAATAGGTTTTACACAGTAATAATATATATCTGCCTCACTCTCAGAGAAATCAGTAGTACTGCTAGAATCTAGAATGCCAGACCACTAGAACAGCTGAGTAATCTAACACCTGTCTCAGACCTCTAGAAAAGCTGAGTAATCTAACACCTGTCTCAGACCACTAGAACAGCTGAGTGATCTAACACCTGTCTCAGACCTCTAGAACAGCTGAGTGATCTAACACCTGTCTCAGACCTCTAGAACAGCTGAGTAATCTAACACCTGTCTCAGACCACTAGAACAGCTGAGTAATCTAACACCTGTCTCAGACCTCTAGAACAGCTGAGTGATCTAACACCTGTCTCAGACCTCTAGAACAGCTGAGTAATCTAACACCTCCTGACTCAGACCACTAGAACAGCTGAGTAATCTACCACCTGCCTCAGACCACTAGAACAGCTGAGTAATCTAACACCTCCTGACTCAGACCACTAGAACAGCTGAGTAATTTAACACCTCCTGCCTCAGACCACTAGAACAGCTGAGTGATCTAACACCTGCCTCAGACCACTAGAACAGCTGAGTAATCTACCACCTGCCTCAGACCACTAGAACAGCTGAGTGATCTAACACCTGCCTCAGACCACTAGATCAGCTGAGTAATCTACCACCTGCCTCAGACCACTAGAACAGCTGAGTAATCTAACACCTGTCTCAGACCACACGAACAGCTGAGTAATCTAACACCTGCCTCAGACCACTAGAACAGCTGAGTGATCGAACACCTGCCTTAGACCACTAGAACAGCCGAGTGATCTAATACCTGCCTCAGACCACTAGAACAGCTGAGTAATCTACCACCTGCCTCAGACCACTAGAACAGCTGAGTAATCTAACACCTGCCTCAGACCACTAGAACAGCCGAGTAATCTAACACCTCCTGACTCAGACCACTAGAACAGCTGAGTAATCTACCACCTGCCTCAGACCACTAGAACAGCTGAGTAATCTACCACCTGTCTCAGACCACTAGAACAGCTAAGTAATCTAACACCTGCCTCAGACCACTAGAACAGCTGAGTGATCTAACACCTGCCTCAGACCACTAGATCAGCTGAGTAATCTAACACCTGTCTCAGACCACTAGAACAGCTGAGTAATCTAACACCTGTCTCAGACCACTAGAACAGCTGAGTAATCTAACACCTGCCTCAGACCACTAGAACAGCTGAGTAATCTAACACCTGTCTCAGACCACTAGAACAGCTGAGTAATCTAACACCTGTCTCAGACCACACAAACAGCTGAGTAATCTAACACCTGCCTCAGACCACTAGAACTGCTGAGTAATCTAACACCTGCCTCAGACCACTAGAACAGCTGAGTAATCTAACACCTGTCTCAGACCACTAGAACAGCTGAGTAATCTAACAACTGTCTCAGACCACACAAACAGCTGAGTAATCTAACACCTGCCTCAGACCACTAGAACAGCTGAGTGATCTAACACCTGCCTCAGACCACTAGAACAGCTGAGTAATCTAACACCTGCCTCAGACCACTAGAACAGCTGAGTAATCTACCACCTGCCTCAGACTACTAGAACAGCTGAGTAATCTACCACCTGCCTCAGACCACTAGAACAGCTGAGTAATCTACCACCTGCCTCAGACCACTAGAACAGCTGAGTAAACTAACACCTGCCTCAGACCACTAGAACAGCTGAGTAAACTAACACCTGCCTCAGACCACTAGAACAGCTGAGTAATATAACACCTGCCTCAGACCACTAGAACAGCTGAGTAAACTAACACCTGCCTCAGACCACTAGAACAGCTGAGTAATCTAACACCACTCGTAGATCAGCTGAGTGAGTCGTTAGATAATTTTTTGCCCTTCCGCATGACTTTATACACAGAAGATCTCTGCTAAACATATAATCACATGGTTTATCAGTCTCTCTGTGACACCGATAAATTCAGAACAAAGTTGCCAACGTCTTTGCAATTGATTCAAACAAGGGACTTCTACAAATTTGCTTCAAATGAAAACCGAGATGACTGCATTAAACTATGAACTGTTGGCTTTAGGCCTATTTCAATCATATTGTTCAATATATTGAGTTCTATTTTGCTACATGTAGGCTACTCTGTAATTTGTCTCATTATATTTAATGATGTGTAACATGAACACAATGTCAAATCTGGGATTTACTGCATTTTAATTGGGTAAGCATTAGAATAAGTCTCCTCAATCTTTGTGGTCAGTATTGTGACATAATTATAATGTTAAGGAAATATTTGAATGGAGAAAGCTGATCTGAGAGCAGTGCTCCCTTTCTTTCTATACTATCAGTATTGATACATGATCTGGACGTGATACCTTGTTGTGCTGCTGATCCAGTTTCTACTGGTTTGCCTGATGATATGGGACTCTGCCCTGTTCACCAGACGTGCTACGTTGCCCTTAAACCTTGGAAATAGTAACACAAAATAAAAATTATGAGACTATAAGGAGAACCAGTACTGAGTCAATATGCAGGGTACCAGGTAGTTGAGGTAATAATGAGACTATAAGGAGTACCAGTACTGAGTCAATGTGCAGGGTACCAGGTAGTTGAGGTAATAATGAGGCTATAAGGAGTACCAGTACTGAGTCAATGTGCAGGGTACCAGGTAGTTGAGGTAATAATGAGACTATAAGGATAACCAGTATTGAGTCAATGTGCAGGGTACCGGGTAGTTGAGGTAATAATGAGACTATAAGGAGTACCAGTACTGAGTCAATGTGCAGGGTACCAGGTAGTTGAGGTAATAATGAGGCTATAAGGAGTACCAGTACTGAGTCAATGTGCAGGGTACCAGGTAGTTGAGGTAATAATGAGACTATAAGGATAACCAGTATTGAGTCAATGTGCAGGGTACCGGGTAGTTGAGGTAATAATGAGACTATAAGGAGTACCAGTACTGAGTCAATGTGCAGGGTACCAGGTAGTTGAGGTAATAATGAGACTATAAGGAGAACCAGTACTGAGTCAATGTGCAGGGTACCAGGTAGTTGAGGTAATAATGAGACTATAAGGAGTACCAGTACTGAGTCAATGTGCAGGGTACCAGGTAGTTGAGGTAATAATGAGACTATAAGGAGAACCAGTACTGAGTCAATGTGCAGGGTACCAGGTAGTTGAGGTAATAATGAGACTATAAGGAGAACCAGTACTGAGTCAATGTGCAGGGTACCGGGTAGTTGAGGTAATAATGAGGCTATAAGGAGAACCAGTACTGAGTCACTGAGAATCTCTGACTCTGATCTCTCCTGTTGGTTTCTGTGGACAAAACATGAGATTACATCTCCTCATCCAGGGAGTTCACACACACACACACACACACACACACACACACACACACACACAGGGAGGGAATGTTGTGTTTGTTTAATATTGTTTTAGGACTATGAAAATGGACAAAATGATTAGCCTATTGATTATGAAAACAACAACAATAAATGGGAAAATGGGAGGAGAAATGACTAGAGACAGTGTTGTTTAACTCACTGACCAGGACCCATGAGTTCTTCTTACCTTTGTTCAGTAGAAAAGTCTCCCTCTCTAAACTCTATAGGTTGATTCATAGACCGGTCACTCTTCATGGACACACAGCTGGGAACAGGGGAGGCTGGTCTCTCCTGCTTGATTGGGCTTCAACACAACAGAGACAAACATTACATCTCTCATCTACTCTGAGCTCAGATGGGGAAACATAAGAAGAGTTTCACAAATAGAACTGACTTCTAGACGCTCGTTGCAGCGCGCGAGCAGAGTGTCATTTTTAATAACGAGATTAATTTATCGACGCGAGCGTTGTAGTCAGTCTATCAGCCCCGCTAAAAGGCTGGTGTCGTTACTCTGCCTTCTCCGGGGGCATGTTGAGGTAAATTTACTAACCGGGAGGGTTGAATGATGTGATTTATTGGAGGGCTGGAAGACGCACTCTCGAGGTTGTTTACTCACAATATCAGATATTAAATAGATTTTTTATAATGAATGTATACTGAGGTTGAGGTTCTGACTAGTGATTATTTACCCGGTGTTCAATACCTGCTATTGAGGCGTCCTGAAAATAATATTCAAAAGTTCGGTCCTTGGACACAGAGGGTTTAAACACTACAGAAACAACCGGGGAGCCGGTGATGATGTAGTGGTAGCTAGGATAACTAGGATGCTGCTGGTAGAGTAGCTAGCTAGCTTACCGAGCTGTACCGACTAGCTAGAATAACTAGGATGCTGTTGGTAGATTAGCAAACTAGATTACCGAGCTGTACCGACTAGCTAGAATAACTAGGATGCTGTTGGTAGATTAGCAAACTAGTTTACCGAGCTGTACCGACTAGCTATGGTAACTAGGATGCTGCTGGTAGAGTAACTAGCTAGTTTACCGAGCTGTACCGACTAGCTAGAATAACTAGGATGCTGTTGGTAGATTAGCAAACTAGATTACCGAGCTGTACCGACTAGCTAGGATAACTAGGATGCTGTTGGTAGAGTAGCAAACTAGATTACCGAGCTGTACCGACTAGCTAGAATAACTAGGATGCTGTTGGTAGATTAGCAAACTAGTTTACCGAGCTGTACCGACTAGCTAGGATAACTAGGATGCTGTTGGTAGATTAGCAAACTAGATTACCGAGTTGTACCGACTAGCTAGGATAACTAGGATGCTGTTGGTAGAGTAGCTAGCTAGTTTACCGAGCTGTACCGACTAGCTAGGATAACTAGGATGCTGCTGGTAGAGTAGCTAGCTAGCTTACCGAGCTGTACCGACTAGCTAGCAGGTCGTTCGTCTGTCCCTCGTCTCGATGATGAATCCGGTGAACCACGAAATGAAACGAGGATAGAGAGTGAAAAGGATCTGGCTACACTCATAATGTCCCTCACCGTAAAGAAAAAAGCAAATTGAACAATAAACTTCGGTGTCTCAACACTAAAACAAACTGTCGTTATTCCCCAAGATCACCTCAGTCCACTCTGCGCGTAACCGGACAATATCCACACCGAACGTGGACGCGGACAGTTCTGTACGGGGACGCGGACAGTTCCAGAACGCGGACATGATCAGTGCAACACAATCAACTAAACCCAGTCTTTACAGTGGGTTACATTAGTAATATTCATTTTTTATTATTATGTTTAACAAACATTTTTACAAAATTATAACAACATTTTGAGATCAAACATTCAGTTTTTTTATGACAATATGTTGAGATCTGGGTCCATATCGCCAAAGTGTCTGAGTAGAAAATTGGTCGTATAAGTGCTGAGAATAAAGACATTTTACACTTATGGGTATAAATGACCTAGTTACCTACCCATTGCCTAAATTACCTACCCACCTAGTCAGCAGATATTTAGGACACCTCGTGAGCTGTCCTAAGCAGTTAAGAGTTAACAGCAGGTGTCCTAAGTAGTTAAGAGTTAACAGCAGGTGTCTTGATAATACTATAGAATAATGCAGTGAGTCAGTGGTTCCTGCGCCACATGTAATTGCATTGCAGTAGTTAAAAATAATGTTTTATATTTCTATGTGATCAATCCATTAATAATATAGACCTACATGCAACAGTATGTCTTGTGCTTTTGGCGATGAGTTATGTATGATAATTATGCATAACAAGTGATACCATGTATGCATAGCATTTTGTCTTCATTTTGGCAGATTAACTCATGCTTATTTCTGAAGATTAACTCAGGTTGGAGTTGGAGCTGTGACCGAAGGGTGGCTGGTTCAAATCCCGGGCCGGGCGCTGGAAAAAACAGGTGGAATTGATCTGACCACTGGAGGGCTGCTGGGTTCACATCCTCAAAACATGAACCTTTTGTTGATCAGAACTCTAGAGGTTCTTCTTCACTGAACCCAAAAATATATATAACTTTTATTGATTTCATATTTTAAGGAAGTGATAGAAGCCTTTTTGGCTCTATAAGGAACCTTGTTTTCTAAACACGTTTTTCTTTTGATGATTTAATTATCTACATCATGTTATTTCAAGTTCTCTCTTTGGAGCGCAACATCATATTGTTAAAAAATACTCCTAAATTGGGGATGGATATAAATTGGGCAATTGAAGGTATCTGGGGTGTAATATGTGTTCAATGAAAATGAACATTGTAGGCAACATTATTGGCAAGGGACTTGATGCCTACTATGCCAAAGATATTTAGAGTTGTTAAACGGGTGTGAAGAGAGTGTTGATATAACGGTTATATTGTCAATATTCTGGTAACAACCATCACAATTGGTTAAAAAAACATGCATTCCATTATATTAGGCAATAATTAAGAGCAGGCAAAGTGGTTGTGTCATGTAAAAATCCTATCAAATGTCTGACATTGCAACGAGTACAGTCAGGGTGCCGCGGAACCCCTGCAGTACCTCCCCAGACCCCGGATTGAGAAGCCCTGCAGTACCTCCACAGACCCCGGATTGAGAACCCCTGCAGTACCTCCACAGACCCCGGATTGAGAACCCCTGCAGTACCTCCACAGACCCCGGATTGAGAACCCCTGCAGTACCTCCACAGACCCCGGATTGAGAAGCCCTGCAGTACCTCCACAGACCCCGGATTGAGAACCCCTGCAGTACCTCCACAGACCCCGGATTGAGAACCCCTGCAGTACCTCCACAGACCCCGGATTGAGAACCCCTGCAGTACCTCCACAGACCCCGGATTGAGAACCCCTGCAGTACCTCCACAGACCCCGGATTGAGAACCCCTGCAGTACCTCCACAGACCCCGGATTGAGAACCCCTGCAGTACCTCCACAGACCCCAGATTGAGAACCCCTGCAGTACCTCCACAGACCCCGGATTGAGAACCCCTGCAGTACCTCCACAGACCCCGGATTGAGAACCCCTGCAGTACCTCCACAGACCCCAGATTGAGAACCCCTGCAGTACCTCCCCAGACCCCGGATTGAGAACCCCTGCAGTACCTCCACAGACCCCGGATTGAGAACTCCTGATTTAGCAGATGCTCTTATCCAGAGTGATTTACAGTAAGTGCATTCATCTTAAGATAGCTATTTATTTTGGAAATAAACTTTATAAATTATTCATTAAATTGTCATCTTACCTCTTAGCTTTGGTGTCATGTCCCTCAGAGAGATGAATTTTAGAGGCAGGGCCCCCCTCCTCTCTCTCCCCAGAGAGACTCATTTTAGAGGCAGGGCCCCCCTCCTCTCTCTCCCCAGAGAGACTCATTTTAGAGCACTGACCCCTAAACAGAGATCCAGCATGTTGGTTGTGATTAACACAGTGACAACTAATTCTTGTTCTCATGTATTCATTATCTCTTTGAGAAATAAAACATTTACTAACATACATAGAAACAGTCAAGTGGCTGTTTATTGTCTTTAAATATGTTATTTTCTAAATGTATCTGAGAATGTAGACAGAAGGGCTAAAACGGACATGATTGATCTGAGGGGGGAAATCATTGATTTCAGTTTCAACTGTTCTGCCTTATTATTATTCAACCATACTGGTCATTTATGAACATTTGAACATCTTGGCCATGTTCTGTTATAATCTCCACCCGGCACAGCCAGAAGAGGACTGGCCACCCCACATAGCCTGGTTCCTCTCTAGGTTTTTTCCTAGGTTTTGGCCTTTCTAGGGAGTTTTTCCTAGCCACCGTGCTTCTTCACCTGCATTGCTTGCTGTTTGAGGTTTTAGGCTGGGTTTCTGTACAGCACTTTGAGATATCAGCTGATGTACGAAGGGCTATATAAATACATTTGATTTGATTTGATTGATCCATTCAGAAAGGTTTTTTGAAGTGAGAGATGTTATATATTTTTGCTAGGTTATAATGTATAGTAGTGGGTTGTTAGTGATATGTTATATTATGTAAAGTAACAGTGGGGTTGTTAGTGATGAGATGTTATATTATGTAAAGTAGACTAGGTTATAATGTATAGTAGTGGGGTTGTTAGTGATATGTAGATTTTATATTATGTAAAGTAGACTAGGTTATAATGTATAGTAGTGGGTTGTTAGTGATATGTAGATGTTATATTATGTAAAGTAGACTAGGTTATAATGTATAGTAGTGGGGTTGTTAGTGATATGCAGATTTTATATTATGTAAAGTAGACTAGGTTATAATGTATAGTAGTGGGTTGTTAGTGATACCAGATGTTATATTATGTAAAGTAGACTCAGGTTATAATGTATATAGTAGTGATATGTAGATTTTATATTATGTAAAGTAGACTAGGTTATAATGTATAGTAGTTAGTGATATGTAGATGTTATATTATGTAAAGTAGACTAGGTTATAATGTATAAAGTGATATAGATGTTATATTATGGAGACCCCTTCAAATTAGTGGATATGTAGATGTTATATTAGTAAACAGACTGTTATAATGACAGGTGTGATAAAGTGTTATACAGGTGTAAAGTAGAGCCATGCAATCTCCATAAACAACATTGGCAGTAGAATGACCTAACTGAAGATCTCAGTGCCTTTCAACGTTATAATGTATAGTAGTGGGTTGTTAGTGATAGGATGCCACCTTTCCAACATGCCAGTTTGTCAAATATCTGCCCTGCTAGAGCTGATATGTAGATGTTCAACTGTAAGTGCTATTATAATGTGAAGTAGAAATATCTAGATGTTATATTAGCAACAACGGCTCAACAGTGAAGTGGTTAGGCCATATCAAGCTCAGAGGACTGGTTATAATGTATAAGTGGGTTGTTGTGGAAGCACATAAAAATGATCTGTCCTGGGTTGCAATACTTATGTAAAGAGTTCCAAACTGCAATGTCAGCAAAATAACTGTTCATAGTAGGAGTTTTATGAAATGGATGTTTATTATGGCTAGGTTATAATGTAAGCAGTGGGTTGTTAGTGATATGTAAGATCATGTAAAGTAGACTAGGTTATAATGTATAGCATTGGGTTGAGTGGTGTAGATGTTATATTATGTAAAGTGCCATTGGACTCTGGAGCAGTATGAATCTGGGTTTGGTGGATGCCAGGAAAACGCTTCCTGTCCGAATGCATTGTGTAAAGTAACTAGGTTAAAGTTGGGGCAGTTTGGGGAAGGCCCTTTCCAGTTTCAGCATGACAATATGTATAGTAGCACAAAGCGAGGTCCATACAGTAATGGCTTGTCGAGATGGGGTTGTTGGAAGAATTATTGACTGGTTATAATGTATACAGAGCCCTGATATGTAGATTTCAACTCCATTGAACAGGTTATTGGGTAGTGGGGTTGAATTGAATGCCGACTAGGTTATAATGTATACTAGCAGTTTGTTAGGCAGATGAAATCACCCAACATCAGTGTCCGATGACCAGCCTAAACCCCTAATGCTCATAATGTTATGTGGCTGAAGAGAAGCAAGTATGCAAGCAATGTTCCAACATCTAGTGGAAAGCCAAACCCAGAAGAGTGGAGGCTGTTATAAACAAAAGGGAATGACCAACTCCATAGGAATGCCTATGATTTTGGAATGAGATGTTCGACTAGCAAGTGTCCACATACTTTTGGTCATGTAGTGTATATCACCTAATCTAAATCAAATCAAATGTTATTGGTCACAATGTCAGAGCGGCATAGACTGTCAGCAAAATACAGTAGAATAGTATAGAATACAGTATGGACTCTGGAGCAGTGGAATCTGGGTTTGGTGGATGCCAGGAAAATACATGCCAACTGTAAATGAGATGATGAGTAATACATAGACTGAGATACAGTAGAATAGGCCCTTTATAGAATAGCGAGGTCCAGTATATACATATGAGATGAGTAATGCATAGACTAAAATACAGTCCATTGAACACCTTTGGGATGAATTGGAAGTATATACATATGAGATGAGTAATGCATAGACTAAAATACAGTAGAATAGTCCCCGCAGCAATGTTAGAATAAAGTATATACATAAGATGAGTAATGCATAGACTAAATGATACAGTAGAATAGTATAGAATACATAGTATATACATATGAGATGAGTAATCTAAATCAAATAGACTAAGATACAGTAGAATAGAATACAGTATATACATATGAGATGAGTAATACATAGACTAAGATACAGTAGAATAGAATACAGTATATACATATGAGATGAGTAATGCATAGACTAAGATACAGTAGAATAGAATACAGTATATACATATGAGATGAGTAATACATAGACTAAGATACAGTAGAATAGAATACAGTATATACATATGAGATGAGTAATGCATAGACTAAGATACAGTAGAATATAATAGAGTATATACATATGAGATGAGTAATGCATAGACTAAGATACAGTAGAATAGTATAGAATACAGTATATACATATGAGATGAGTAATGCATAGACTAAGATACAGTAGAATAGATTACAGTATATACATATGAGATGAGTAATGCATAGACTAAGATACAGTAGAATAGAATTTCCTTCAAATCAACACATTTATCTGTCTTCTAATGCAGTGGTGTAAAGTACTTCAGTAAAATACTTTAAAGTACTACTTCAGTAGTTTTTGTGGGGGGAATCCTTTACTTTACTATTTATATTTTTGAACAACTTTTACTTTTACTTTCACTTCACTACATTCATAAATAGAATGATGTACTTTTTACTCCGTATATTTTCCCTGACAGCCAAAGGTACTCATTACATTTTGAATGCTTAGCAGGACAGAAAATTGTCCAATTTGCACAATTATCAACAGAACATCGCTGGTCATCCCTAATGCCTCTGATCTGGAGGACTCACTAAACACAAATGCTTTGTTTTTAAATGGTGTCTGAGTGTTGAGTGTGACCCTGGCTATCCATAAATTAAAATAACAAGAACATTGTGCAGTCTGGTTTTCTTAATATAAGGAGTTTTCAATTATTACAACTTTACTTTTACTTTTGATATTTAATTATATTTAAAACCAAATACTTCTAGACTTTTCCTGAAGTAGTATTTTACTGGGTGACTTTCACTTTTACTTGAGTCATTTTCTATTAAGGAATCTTTACTTTTACTCCAGTTTGAGAACTGAGTTCTAACGTTCCATACCACTGTTTCTAACAGACATTCTGGAACTGAGAGACACAGTTTAACAGACATTCTGGAACTTCTGGAACTGAGTTCTGTTTCCACCACTGTTCTAACGTTCCATATGAGACACAGTTTCAACAGACATTCTGGAACTGAGTTCTGTTTCCACCACTGTTCTAACGTTCCATATGAGACACAGTTTCAACAGACATTCTGGAACTGAGTTCAGCTCCACAAAATTACTTTCCATTTCATACATTCTGGAACTGCGCCAGGAAATAAAGTAACAATCACTGGGGGAATTAGTTTGCATTGCCCGGCTCCTGGGGGGAGCAGAGTTTAAGCATTTTAGACCATTCCATTGGTCCATAAATTATATGTCCACTCACCTGTAGCACCGGGCCATGCAAAACGATACTCCCACTGTCGCAGGGCACTGAGACACTGAGTTCTAAACCCAGACGCGTTTCTTCAAGACATCTCTCTTACATTATTTTTGATAAACATTAATTTACTCAAAACCAAGTTTAGCTGTGTTTTTTTCTCCAAGATGTGAGTTACTGTAGGACTTTAATAATTGTAAGCAGTCCTACAAACCCAAAGGGTTTTCATTTGAGAATGTTCATTTGTATGCCTCGAATATTAAATTATTTTAAAATATGTGATGATTAGTTGAATCAGGAGTGTAAGTGCTGGTAAGAACAAAAGGATTCAGAAACCCTGAGATAAACATAAAATCATATAATTGAAAAGCTCTTCCACCATCTTTACCAGACGTTTTACTGATAACATGTCGGCCTACTGATTAGTTTACACTTTGAAATCTGCTGTCTGTCAGCAACTCAGCTCAAGTAGCAGTTCTACTAAATAGTAATATCTCATTCCAGGTATTAATTATCTTATTCTGTCCATTAGAATAGATTATTGTTCAGAAATACTTACTTTATTTTTCAATAATCTCCATATAGTCTTTTCTGCTCTGTCGTCTCAAAATGGATCCTGAACAAAAGAACAACTTTACTTTCAGTTTCAGCTCAGCCGCCTCCCCACCCTGATAATAAAGTGTTGTATTGGTATCTTCCACTAGATGGCAGTAAACACCTGCTGTAACTAGACTTTACAACTATGTGTTCTGTTTCATAAAGGCAGTGTCCCAGAAGAGGAGCGTTGCTCTAGGATCAGCTCCTCCTGTCCATCTAATCTGATTCATTATGATCTAGGATCAGGTCCACCTCTCCATCTAATCTGATTCATTACTATCTAGGATCAGCTCCCCTCTCCATCTAATCTGATTCATTATGATCTAGGATCAGGTCTCCCCTCTCCATGTAATCTGATTCATTGTGATCTAGGATCAGGTCCCCCTCTCCATGTAATCTGATTCATTATGATGTAGGATCAGGTCCCCCTCTCCATGTAATCTGATTAATTATGATCTAGGATCAGGTCCCCCTCTCCATGTAATCTGATTCATTATGATCTAGGATCAGGTCCCCTCTCCATGTAATCTGATTCATTATGATCTAGGATCAGGTCCCCCTCTCCATGTAATCTGATTCATTATGATCTAGGATCAGGTCCCCCTGTCCATGTAATCTGATTCATTATGATCTAGGATCAGGTCCCCTCTCCATGTAATCTGATTCATTATGATCTAGGATCAGGTCCCCTCTCCATGTAATCTGATTAATTATGATCTAGGATCAGGTCCCCCTCTCCATTTAATCTGATTAATTATGATCTAGGATCAGGTCTCCTACTGGATCAGAGCCCTGTAAAATCTCACTATCTGGATCAGAGTCCCCCTCCATGTAATCTGATTCATTATGATCTAGGATCAGGTCCCCTCTCCATGTAATCTGATTCATTATGATCTGGATCAGAGCATCTCTCATAAATGATTCACTACTGGATCAGAGCGCCTCTCCAAATGACTCACTACTGGATCAGAGCCTCTGCTAAATGACTCACTACTGGATCAGAGCGTCTCCTAATCTGATTCATTACTATCTAGGATCAGAGCGTCTGCTAAATGACTCACTACTGGATCAGAGCCTCTGCTAAATGACTCACTACTGGATCAGAGCGTCTGCTAAATGACTCACTACTGGATCAGAGCGTCTGCTAAAATGACTCACTACTGGATCAGAGCGTCTACTAAATGACTCATTACTGGATCGGAGCGTCTGCTAAATGACTCACTACTGGATCAGAGGTCTCTAAATGACTCACTACTGGATCAGAGCGTCTGCTAAATGACTCACTACTGGATCAGATCGTCTGCTAAATGACTCACTACTGGATCAGAGCGTCTGCTAAATGACTCACTACTGGATCAGAGCGTCTGCTAAATGACTCACTACTGGATCAGAGTCCTGCTAAATGACTCACTACTGGATCAGAGCGTCTGCTAAATGACTCACTACTGGATCAGAGCGCCTGCTAAATGACTCACTACTGGATCAAGCGTCTGCTAAAATACTCACTACTGGATCAGAGCGTCTGCTAAAATGACTCACTACTGGATCAGAGCGTCTGCTAAATGACTCACTACTGGATCAGAGCGTCTGCTAAATGACTCACTACTGGATCAGAGCGTCTACTAAATGACTCATTACTGGATCGGAGCGTCTGCTAAATGACTCACTACTGGATCAGAGCGTCTGCTAAATGACTCACTACTGGATCAGAGCGTCTGCTAAATGACTCACTACTGGATCAGAGCGCCTGCTAAATGACTCACTACTGGATCAGAGCGTCTGCTAAATGACTCACTACTGGATCAGAGCGTCTGCTAAATGACTCACTACTGGATCAGAGCGTCTGCTAAATGACTCACTACTGGATCAGAGCGTCTGCTAAATGACTCACTACTGGATCAGAGCGTCTGCTAAATGACTCACTACTGGATCGGACCGTCTACTAAATGACTCATTACTGGATCGGAGCGTCTGCTAAATGACTCACTACTGGATCAGAGTGTCTGCTAAATGACTCACTACTGGATCAGAGCGTCTGCTAAATGACTCACTGCTGGATCAAACCGTCTGCTAAATGACTACAATGTAAATGTAAATGATGCAGCCACCACTATGCTTCAACATATGGAGAATGGCAGTCAGTAAGGGGTTGTATTGGATTTGCCCCAAACAGCGACCACTATGCTTCAACATATGGAGACTGGCAGTCAGTAAGGGGTTGTATTGGATTTGCCCCAAACATAACACTTTGTATTCAGGACAAAAAGTGAACTGCTTTGCCACATGTTTTTGCAGTTTTGCTTTAGTGCCTTGTTGCAAACAGGATGCATGTTTTAGAATATTGTTATTCTGTACAGGCTTCCTTCTTTTCACTCTGTCAATGAGGTTAGTATTGAAGAGTAACTATACTGTTGTTGATCCATCCTCAGTGTTCTCCTATCACAGCCATTAAACTCTGTCAGTGAGGTTAGTATTGAGGAGTAACTATACTGTTGTTGATCCATCCTCAGTGTTCTCCTATCACAGCCATTAAACTCTGTCAGTTAGGTTAGTATTGAGGAGTAACTATAATGTTGTTGATCCATCCTCAGTGTTCTCCTATCACAGCCATTAAACTCTGTCAATTAGGTTAGTATTGAGGAGTAACTATAATGTTGTTGATCCATCCTCAGTGTTCTCCTATCACAGCCATTAAACTCTGTCAATGAGGTTAGTATTGAGGAGTAACTATAATGTTGTTGATCCATCCTCAGTGTTCTCCTATCACAGCCATTAAACTCTGTCAGTTAGGTTAGTATTGAGGAGTAACTATACTGTTGTTGATCCATCCTCAGTGTTCTCCTATCACAGCCATTAAACTCTGTCAGTTAGGTTAGTATTGAGGAGTAACTATAATGTTGTTGATCCATCCTCAGTGTTCTCCCTATCACAGCCATTAAACTCTGTCAGTGAGGTTAGTATTGAGGAGTAACTATAATGTTGTTGATCCATCCTCAGTGTTCTCCTATCACAGCCATTAAACTCTGTCAGTGAGGTTAGTATTGAGGAGTAACTATACTGTTGTTGATCCAAACTAGCCTACCTGGTTAAATAAAGGTGTTCTCAACTAGCCTACCTGGTTAAATTAAACAGTATGACAGGGTGATAGACCGTTTTGTTCTTCTGAATTTTGTTGCTGAAGAGAATCTCTTCTCTCACTCTGTTTTGGTTCATGCAGGTGACTGTGACAGGGTGCCATCTCTTCTTATCTCACTCTGTTTTGGTTCATGCAGGTGACTAGACAGGGTGCCATCTCTTCTCTCACTCTGTTTTGGTTCATGCAGGTGACTGTGACAGGGTGCCATCTCTCTCTCACTCTGTTTTGGTTCATGCAGGTGACTGTGACAGGGTGCCATCTCTTCTCTCACTCTGTTTTGGTTCATGCAGGTGACTGTGACAGGGTGCCATCTCTTCTCTCACTCTGTTTTGGTTCATGCAGGTGACTGTGACAGGGTGCTATCTCTTCTCTCACTCTCATTTTTGGTTCATGCAGGTGACTGTGACAGGGTGCCATCTCTTCTCTACTGTGGTGCATTGAGGTGGTTTAAACTACTGTATTATCTCCAGTTACTAAATGATTCATTTAAGTTTGACTGTGAGTGTCCGTGTGTTGAATTTCAACATCAACAACAATTAGAGAAATCTGCTTGGACCACACACACACACACACACACACACACACACACACACACACACACACACACACACACACACATAAATCAGAACCATGGACTGCCACATATGTAGCTTACGTTGATGAGACTAAATAGTTGTTGGTATCTTTTAGATGTAACTGTCTGTTAAATGCAATATGTGTTGTGGAGTCCACTACCGGACAGACAACTCTGATTTAGTGATGAAACAAAGGTGTGGTTGAATTTAATCTGCCACTGTGTCTTCTTATTGTCTGGGCCTTAGGCTTATATAAATAAAGGTTGCAAAATATGAACTAGCAGGTTATAGAGCAAAACATGTGTTGTAGCCATGTCTTTAAATAAAGGTGTTGATAGCCACCTATTATCACAACACATGTGTTGTAACATGTCTTCCCCAGTGATATTACCCACTATATTACCCACTATTATCACAACACATGTGTTGTACCATGTCTTCCCCAGTGATATTACCCACTATTATCACAACACATGTGGTTAAATGTCTTCCCCAGTGATATTACCCACTGGTATTCACATCACAACACTAATCACAACACATGTGGTGTAACATGTCTTCCCAGTGATATTACCCACTATATTACCACTATTATCACAAACATGTGTTGTAACATGTCTACCCCAGTGATATTACCCACTATATTACCCACTATTACCACAACACATGTGGTGTAACTAGCCATGTCTTCCCCAGTGATATTACCCACTATATTACCCACTATTATCACAACACATGTGTTGTAACATGTCAATTTGTTGTGATATTAACCCACTATTTTCACAACACATGTGGTGTAACATGTCTTCCCCAGTGATATTACCCACTATTATCACAACACATGTTTTGTAACATGTCTTCCCCAGTGATAGTGCCACTATTATCACACACATGTACCCATGTCTTCCCCAGTGATATTACCCACTATTATCACAACACATGTGTGTAACATGTCTTCCCAGTGATACTTACCCACTATTATCACAACACATGTGTTGTAACATGTCTTCCCAGTGATATTACCCATTATATTACCCACTATTATCACAACCAGTTGTAACATGTCTTCCCCAGTGATATTACCCACTATTATCACAACACATGTGGTGTACCATGTCTTCCCCAGTGATATTACCCACTATATTACCCACTATTATCACAACACAACACATGTGTTGTAACATGTCTTCCCCAGTGATATTACCCAGGCACCACTGCAGCACCACTGCAGCACCACTGCTGATTATTTTGTTACATTAGAAGTGTCCATCCAAAAGAAAAAGTGTTTCTACATATTCCCTCTAACACCTCCACTGTGGGGCTCTATAAAACTATTGGAACAATTTCCCTGTTTGACCACTAGGTGTTATGGGTATTATGACACCTCCACTGTGGGGCTCTATAAAACAATTGGAACCATTTCCCTGTTTGACCGCTAGGTGTTATGGGAATTATAACACCTCCACTGTGGGGCTCTATAAAACTATTGGAACCATTTCCCTGTTTGACCGCTAGGTGTTATGGGTATTATAACACCTCCACTGTGGAGCTCTATAAAACTATTGGAACACATTTCCCTGTTTGACCACTAGGTGTTATGGGTATTATAACACCTCCACTGTGAGCTCTATAAAACTATTGGAACAATTTCCCTGTTTGACCTCTAGGTGTTATGGGTATTATGACACCTCCACTGTGGGGCTCTATAAAACTATTGGAACAATTACCCTGTTTGAACACTAGGTGTTATGGGTATTATGACACCTCCACTGTGGAGCTCTATAAAACTATTGGAACAATTTCCCTGTTTGACCTCTAGGTGTTATGGGTATTATGACACCTCCACTGTGGGGCTCTATAAAACTATTGGAACAATTTCCCTGTTTGAACACTAGGTGTTATGGGTATTATGACACCTCCACTGTGGGGCTCTATAAAACTATTGGAACAATTTCCCTGTTTGAACACTAGGTGTTATGGGTATTATGACACCTCCACTGTGGGGCTCTATAAAACTATTGGAACCGTTTCCCTGTTTGACCGCTAGGTGTTATGGGTATTATGACACCTCCACTGTGGGGCTCTATAAAACTATTGAACCATTTCCTGTTTGAACACTAGGTGTTATGGGTATTATGACACCTCCACTGTGGGGCTCTATAAAACTATTGGAACCATTTCCCTGTTTGAGCGCTAGGTGTTATGGGTATTATGACACCTCCACTGTGGGGCTCTATAAAACTATTGGAACCATTTCCCTGTTTGACCGCTAGGTGTTATGGGTATTATGACACCTCCACTGTGGGGCTCTATAAAACTATTGGAACCATTTCCCTGTTTGACCGCTAGGTGTTATGGGTATTATGACACCTCCACTGTGGGGCTCTATAAAACTATTGAATGAACCATTTCCCTGTTTGACCGCTCAGGTCTTATGGGTATTATGACACCTCCACTGTGGGGCTCTATAGATCAAATGAAACTTGAGAATCAGAATGTAACAATATTAGTTTCATCTTGCTGTGATGTAACAATATTCACTGTGATGTAACAATATTCGCTGTGATGTAACAATATTCACTGTGATGTAACAATATTCA
Source organism: Oncorhynchus nerka (assembly GCF_034236695.1). Taxonomy (NCBI): domain Eukaryota; kingdom Metazoa; phylum Chordata; class Actinopteri; order Salmoniformes; family Salmonidae; genus Oncorhynchus; species Oncorhynchus nerka. The sequence continues at coordinate 145,409 of NW_027040345.1, forward strand.
CTGTGATGTAACAATATTCGCTGTGATGTAACAATATTCGCTGTGATGTAACAATATTCACTGTGATGTAACAATATCAGGCTGTTAACAATATTCACTGTGATGTAACAATATTCACTGTGATGTAACAAAACATCTGTGATGAAACAATTTTATTCGCTGTGATGTAACAATATTATGGGGTGCTGTGATGTTCAGCCCCCAAAATGAAAATAAATACTAAATAATTTCATAGAATTGAACTAAGACCACTTTCTCTTTGGTCACAGATGGACAACATCACTTAGTGTTTCCAGCTGAAGATGTAATGAATCTGCACACATTTGAATGGTGTCTCTGCACCGCTCAGTTGACGTTTAGGGGAAAGTATCAGACACTAAAATCTATGAATCTTAGAACAGTAATATTTTACACATGAAGGTACCAAGAAGACTTCATTTCTGATGAAAAAACACAAATGTGAAAAAATTATGGATATAAACTCTTCATAAATTCTTAAACAAAATTGTAATCTCACCTCTTAGCTTTGGTGTCATGTTCCCCAGAGAGACTCATTTTAGAGAATTGGCTGCCCTCCTCTCTCTCCCCAGAGAGACTCATTTTCGAGCAATGACCCCTAAACAGAGATCCAACATGTCATTGAACTATAATACATGAATAAATATACAAATTGTAAAATATCCACAATATATGAATATATGAACAATATGTTTTTTCATTTCATTGCCTACGCAATATATGAACAACATGTTATTGAATGTGACTTGCCTATGCATTTACATTTACATTTACATTTAAGTCATTTAGCAGACGCTCTTATCCAGAGCGACTTACAAATTGGTGCTTTCACCTTATGACATCCAGTGGAGCTGCCACTTTACAATATGCATCTAAGTCTTTTAAGGGGGGGTGAGAAGGATTACTTTATCCTATCCCAGGTATTCCTTAAAGAGGTGGGGTTTCAGGTGTCTCTGGAAGGAGGTGATTGACTCACCGCTGTCCTGGCTAATCGTGGGGAGTTTGTTCCACCATTGGGGGCCAGAGCATGAACAGTTTTGACTGGGCTGAGCGGGAACTGTACTTCCTCAGTGGTAGGGAGGCGAGCAGGCCAGAGGTGGATGAACAGTGCCCTTGTTTGGGTGTAGGGCCTGATCAGAGCCTGGAGGTACTGAGGTGCCGTTCCCCTCACAGCTCCGTAGGCAAGCACCATGGTCTTGTAGAGCGGATGCATTAGAAGCTCCAACTGGAAGCCAGTGGAGAGACGGAGGACATGACGTGTTTGAACTTGGGAAGGTTGTAAACACCTCCGGGCTGGGGCTTCTGGAAGTTGTAGGGGTTTAATGGCACAGGTTTGAGCCCAGCCAACAGGTGTTATGCAGTAATCCAGACGGGAGATGACAAGTGCCTGGATTAGGGCTTATGTGTGAGGCAGGGTCATTATTACTCCGGATGTTGTAGAGCATGAACATACAGGTGGGGCCACCGCCTTGATGTTAGTTTTCCTGTTTGACAGGGTGTTGTACAGGATCACGCCAGGTTCTTAGCGCTCTGGGAGGAGGACACGATGGAGTTGTCAACCGTGATGGCGAGATCATGGAACGGGCAGTCCTTCCCCGGGAGGAAGAGCAGCTCCGTCTTGCCGAGGTTCATGCCCCAGTTAGCGCAATTTTGTATGATTGAACTGTCACGTAGCTGTCCCAGGTGAAATGGACTGTTACATCTGAGTGTTTTACTGTCATTCACTACACTAAAATAACACCATACATTGAATTTCTCTTCACACTTTACAATAATCCCTGGGAAGATTCTTACCTTGTAGCCTGAATTCACAACCAGAACATGTCAAGTCATTGAAATATTTTCGGTTCTGCTGAGAGAGTACCTTTCTGATGACAAGTGGCTCTGTATCTTCAACTTTCTACCAACATCCTACATGAATAATCCCTGGTAGGATTCTTACCTTGCAGCCTGAATTCAAAACCAGAACATGTCAAGTCAGTGAGAGTTTCCTTTGTGTTGAGAATGAAACCTTGGGAACCGTATATTCACCTCCCCAATGTCAGGAAACTTTGTGTAATTTTTGTTACTGATTAATTTAGGACTCCATCATTTCTGTTAAAGTTTAGTAGCTCTGACCCCATGTCAGCATCATCAGAAACCCAGTTTAACCTGTTTACCAGAAAAGCCGTGTTTCCAATAACATCGCTGTGTAGCTACTGCTTTCCTGCAGTCAGATGACCTAGTGACCTCATGGTGGAATGTTATTCATATTGTATCATTATTACCTAGTGACCTCATGGTGGAATGTTATTCATATTGTATCATTATTACCTAGTGACCTCATGGTGGAATGTTACTCATATTGTACCATTATCACCTAGTGACCTCATGGTGGAATGTTATTCATATTGTATCATTATTACCTATTGACCTCATGGTGGAATGTTATTCATATTGTATCATTATTACCTAGTGACCTCATGGTGGAATGTTATTCATATTGTATCATTATTACCTAGTGACCTCATGGTGGAATGTTATTCATATTGTATCATTATTACCTAGTGACCTCATGGTGGAATGTTATTCATATTGTACCATTATTACCTAGTGACCTCATGGTGGAATGTTATTCATATTGTATCATTATTACCTAGTGACCTAATGGTGGAATATTATTCATATTGTATCATTATTACCTAGTGACCTAATGGTGGAATGTTATTCATATTGTATCATTATTACCTAGTGACCTCATGGTGGAATGTTATTCATATTGTATCATTATTACCTAGTGACCTCATGGTAGAATGTTATTCATATATTGTATCATTATTACCTAGTGACCTCATGGTGGAATGTTATTCATATTGTATCATTATTACCTAGTGACCTCATGGTGGAATGTTATTCATATTGTATCATTATTACCTAGTGACCTCATGGTGGAATGTTATTCATATTGTATCATTATTACATCATTATTACCTAGTGACCTCATGGTAGAATGTTATTCATATTGTATCATTATTACCTAGTGACCTCATGGTGGAATTTTATTCATATTGTATCATTATTACCTAGTGACCTCATGGTGGAATGTTATTCATATTGTATCATTATTACCTAGTGACCTCATGGTGGAATGTTATTCATATTGTATCATTATTACCTAGTGACCTCATGGTGGAATGTTATTAATATTGTATCATTATTACCTAGTGACCTCATGGTGGAATGTTATTCATATTGTATCATTATTACCTAGTGACCTCATGGTGGAATGTTATTCATATTGTATCATTATTACCTAGTGACCTCATGGTGGAATGTTATTCATATTGTATCATTATTACCTAGTGACCTCATGGTGGAATGTTATTCATATTGTATCATTATTACCTAGTGACCTCATGGTGGAATGTTATTCATATTGTATCATTATTACCTAGTGACCTCATGGTGGAATGTTATTCATATTGTATCATTATTACCTAGTGACCCCATGGTGGAATGTTATTCATATTGTATCATTATTACCTAGTGACCTCATGGTGGAATGTTATTCATATTGTATCATTATTACCTAGTGACCTCATGGTGGAATGTTATTCATATTGTATCATTATTACCTAGTGACCTCATGGTGGAATGTTATTCATATTGTATCATTATTACCTAGTGACCCCATGGTGGAATGTTATTCATATTGTATCATTATTACCTAGTGACCTCATGGTGGAATGTTATTCATATTGTATCATTATTACCTAGTGACCTTATGGTGGAATGTTATTCATATTGTATCATTATTACCTAGTGACCTCATGGTGGAATGTTATTCATATTGTATCATTATTACCTAGTGACCTTATGGTGGAATGTTATTCATATTGTATCATTATTACCTAGTGACCCCATGGTGGAATGTTATTCATATTGTATCATTATTACCTAGTGACCTCATGGTGGAATGTTATTCATATTGTATCATTATTACCTAGTGACCTCATGGTGGAATGTTATTCATATTGTATCATTATTACCTAGTGACCTCATGGTGGAATGTTATTCATATTGTATCATTATTACCTAGTGACCTCATGGTGGAATGTTATTCATATTGTATCATTATTACCTAGTGACCTCATGGTGGAATGTTATTCATATTGTATCATTATTACCTAGTGACCTCATGGTGGAATGTTATTCATATTTTTTTATGATTTCATAATTAATAAACATTAATCGTTTTTTAACGACGAAAATCCGGTGTTTCTCTGCCAAATGGTTTTGTTATATTTCAGTCATCTGTGATGTATATAAAGTGAATATATTGGGATGCAACTCAACATGTAATACATTTCAGTCTTCTGTGATGTATATAAAGTGAATATTTTGGGATGCAACTCAACATGAAATATATTTCAGTCTTCTATGATGTATATAAAGTGTAATATTGGGATGCAACTCAACATGGAATCCATTTCAACTCCATATCTGACATGGTACCGGTGTCTTCTTTCTTTAAGCTCAGAACCGTGTGTTTAAAACTTCCAACAAACACTGTGTGACCCTGATTCAGACCACTGCATTTCAAGGTTAATCATTAATAACAACACCGTATGAACAACTAGCAGTTTCCAAGACCAGTGATTCAAGTCTGAGTTTCTGTCCCAAAGTCGCACCCTATAGAGTACACTACTTTGAACAGAGCTCTATGGCACCCTATTCCCAACATAGTGCACTACTTTGACCAGAGCTCTATAACACCCTATTCCCTACATACTGTAGTACACTACTTTAGACCAGAGCTCTATAACACCCTATTCCCTACATAGTACACTACTTTGACCAGAGCTCTATAACACCCTATTCCCTACATAGTACACTACTTTGACCAGAGCTCTATAACACCCTATTCCCTACATAGTACACTACTTTAGACCAGAGCTCTGTAACACCCTATTGCCTACATAGTGCACTACATTAGACCAGAGCTCTATAACACCCTATTCCCTACATACTGTAGTACACTACTTTAGACCAGAGCTCTATAACACCCTATTCCCTACATAGTACACTACTTTGACCAGAGCTCTATAACACCCTATTCCCTACATAGTACACTACTTTGACCAGAGCTCTATAACACCCTATTCCCAACATAGTGCACTACTTTGACCAGAGCTCTATAACACCCTATTCCCTACATAGTGCACTACTTTAGACCAGAGCTCTATAACACCCTATTGCCTACATAGTGCACTACTTTGACCAGAGCTCTATAACACCCTATTCCCTACATAGTGCACTACTTTGACCAGAGCTCTATAACACCCTATTCCCTACATAGTGCACTACTTTGACCAGAGCTCTATAACACCCTATTTCCTACATAGTGTACACTACTTTGACAGAGCTCTATAACACCCTATTGCCTACATAGTGCACTACTTTGACCAGAGCTCTATAACACCCTATTGCCTACATAGTGCACTACTTTGACCAGAGCTCTATAACACCCTATTCCCTACATAGTGCACTACTTTGACCAGAGCTCTATAACACCCTATTTCCTACATAGTGCACTACTTTGACCAGAGCTCTATAACACCCTATTGCCTACATAGTGCACTACTTTGACCAGAGCTCTATAACACCCTATTGCCTACATAGTGCACTACTTTGACCAGAGCTCTATAACACCCTATTGCCTACATAGTGCACTACTTTGACCAGAGCTCTATAAAAAAAACAACTGTGACGCTTACAGGGCAAAGAGCCACTAACAAAGTTAACTTCCCACACTGAAAGGAGGGAAAGGGGCTACCTAAGTATGGTTCCCAATCAGAGACAACGATAGACAGCTGTCCCTGACTGAGAACCATACCCAGCCAAAACATAGAAATAAAGAAACATAGAAAACAAAACATAGAATGCCCACCCCACATCACACCCTGACCAAACCAAATAGAGACATAAAAATTGATTGTTTTGTGACCATGAATGTAAGAATGACAAACAAAAACTGTTTAATGTAAGAATGTAAGAATGACAGACAAAAACTGTTTATTTGTCTTCCTCCAGTGGTAGGTTGTGATAATGTCTGTAGTCTCTCCCTCTGTCTCTCTTCGCTCCTCTCTGTCTCCACACTCCCCTATCTCTCACAAACATAGACTCTGACCTGCCCAATGAGCCAAACTGGTTAAAGATCTCCTCCTCTCTCTCTCTCTCTCTCTCTCTCTCTCCCCCCCTCTCCCTCTCCTCCCCCCTCTCTACCCCCCCCCTCTCTCACTGTGTAGACCTGCCAGGCTGTTAGGTTAATGGACCATACTGAGAAACCTGAACTGAGAATCTGCCATATGTTGTTCAGAGAGAAGATACAAATGAACATGATTAAAATACCTGAAACCGTGTTAAACATAAGTCCAGAGAATGTTATATCCTCTCTATTTACAGGACTAGAGTCTGAGAATTAAAACACATCAGCATCAACATGATTAAAACTAAAAATACATTAAAACGTGTTGAACTCATTTCCATGTATGTTGTTCTGTTTCTGTTTACAGGATCAGAATTAACTATATATCTAAACCTTATTCTATAGTCAATACAGTCAATGGGATTCAACTGGGTCAATACAGTCAGAGAATTAACTATATATCCTCAACCTTATTCTATAGTCAATACAGTCAGAGAATTAACTATATATCCTCAACCTTATTCTATAGTCAATACAGTCAGAGAATTAACTATATATCCTCAACCTTATTCTATAGTCAATACAGTCAGAGAATTAACTATATATCCTCAACCTTATTCTATAGTCAATACAGTCAGAGAATTAACTATATATCCTCAACCTTATTCTATAGTCAATACAGTCACAGAATTAACTATATATCCTCAACCTTATTCTATAGTCAATACAGTCAGAGAATTAACTATATATCCTCAACCTTATTCTATAGTCAATACAGTCAGAGAATTAACTATATATCCTCAACCTTATTCTATAGTCAATACAGTCACAGAATTAACTATATATCCTCAACCTTATTCTATAGTCAATACAGTCAGAGAATTAACTATATATCCTCAACCTTATTCTATAGTCCATACAGTCAGAGAATTAACTATATATCCTAAACCTTATTCTATAGTCAATACAGTCAGTGTCACGTTCTGACCTTAATTTCCTTTGTTTTGTATTTATTTAGTATGGTCAGGGCGTGAGTTGGGTGGGTTGTCTATGTTTGTTTTTCTAGGTTTTGGGAATTTCTATGTTTCGGCCTAGTATGGTTCTCAATCAGAGGCAGGTGTCATTAGTTGTCTCTGATTGAGAATCATACTTAGGTAGCCTGGGTTTCACTGTGTGTTTGTGGGTGATTGTTTCCGTGTCTGTGTTTGTTCGCCACACGGTACTGTTCCGGTTTTGTTCACGTTTATTGTTTTGTATTCATTGAGTGTTCAGTTCATGTTTTTAAATAAACAACCATGGACACTTACCACGCCGCATCTTGGTCCGATCCTTGCTACACCTCCTCTTCAGACGAAGAGGAGGAAAACCCTTACAGTCAGAGAATTAACTATATATCCTCAAACTAATTCTATAGTCAATACAGTCAGAGAATTAACTATATATCCTAAACCTTATTCTCAAGTCAATACAGTCAGAGAATTAACTATATATCCTCAAACTTATTCTCAAGTCAATAGTCAGAGAATTAACTATATATCCTCAACCTTATTCTATAGTCAATACAGTCAGAGAATTAACTATATATCGTCAACCTTATTCTCAAGTCAATACAGTCAGAGAATTAACTATATATCGTCAACCTTATTCTATAGTCAATACAGTCAGAGAATTAACCATATATCCTCAACCTTATTCTCAAATCAATACAGTCACAGAATTAACTATATATCCTCCAACCTTATTCTCAAGTCCATCCACATGCTGGCTTCAACCCAACCCAACACTAACCTAACCCTAACCCTAAACCATCCCTAACCCTAACCCAACACTAACCTAACCCTAACCCTAAACCAACCCTAACCCAATCCTAACCCAACCCAACACTAACCTAACCCTAAACCAACCCTAAAACAATCATAACCCAACACTAACCTAACCCTAACCCAACTATATCCTTAACCCTAACCCAACCCTAACCCAACACTAACCCAAACCCAACTCTATCCTTAACCCTAACCCAATCCTAACCCAACCCAACACTAACCTAACCCTAACCCTAAACCAACCCTAACCCAATCCTAAACCAACCCTAACCCAACCCCAAACCCAACTCTATCCTTAACCCTATCCCAACCCTAACCCAACCATAACCCAACCCCAACTCTAACCCTAACCCTAACCCTAACCTTAACACCAACCCTTAACCCAACGCTACCCTAACCCAACCCAACACTAACCTAAACCTAACCCAACCCTAACCCAGACCCAACTCTATCCTTAACCCTAACCCAATCCTAACCCAACCCAACACTAACCTAACCCTAAACCAACCCTAACTCAATCCTAACCCAAACCAACCCTAACCCTAACACAACTCAATCCTTAACCCTTACCCAACCCTAACCCTAACCCAACCCTAATCCAACCCTAATCCAACTCTAACCCAACCCTAACTCGACCCCAACTCTAACCCAACCCTAACCCTAACCAAACCCTAACCCAACCCCAACTCTAATCCTAACCCAACCCTACCCTAAACCTAACACCAACCCAACCCTATTCACAACCCTAACCCTATCCTTAATCCTAACCGAACCCTAACCCTAACACCAACCCAAACCCTAACCCAACCCTAACCCCAACCTAACTCAACCCTAATCCAACCCTAACCCAACCATATCCCTAACGCTAACCCAACCCCATCTCTAACCCTAACCCCTACCCTAACCCTAACCCTAACCCTATCCTTATCCCTAACCCAACCCCAACTCTAACTCTAACCCCTACCCTAAAACCCTAACCCTAACCCAACCCCAACTCTAACCCAACCCTAACCCTAACCAAACCCTAACCCAACCCCAACTCTAATCCTAACCCAACCCTACCCTAAACCTAACACCAACCCAACCCTATTCACAACCCTAACCCTATCCTTAACCCTAACCGAACCCTAACCCTAACACCAACCCAAACCCTAACCCAACCCTAACCCTACCCAACTCTAACCCTAACCAAAACCTAACCTGAACACCAACCCAACCCTAACCCAACCCTAACCCCAACATAACTCAACCCTAATCCAACCCTAACCCAACCATATCCATAACGCTAACCCAACCCCATCTCTAACCCTAACCCCAACCCTAACCCTAACCTAACCCTAACCCTACCCTTAACCCTAACCCAACCCCAACTCTAACTCTAACCCTAACCCTAACCCAACTCTAACCCTAACCCCTACCCTAACCCTAACCCAACCCCTACCCTAACCCTAACCCTAACCCTAACCCAACCCCAACTCAAACCCTAACCCTAACCCAACTCGAACCCTAACCCTAACCCTAACACCAAACCAACCCTAATCCAACACTACCTCTAAACCTAACCCAACTCTATCCTTAACCCTAACCCTTCAACCCAACCCTATTCAAAACCCTAGCCCTATCCTTAACCCTAACCCAACCCTAACCCAACTGTATCCTTAACCCTAACCCTAGCTTCAACCCAACCCTATTCAAAACCCTAGCCCTATCCTTAACCCTAACCCAACCCTAACACCAACCCAAACCCTACCTCAACCCTAACCCTAACCCAACCCTAACCCAACTTTATCCTCAATCCTGACCCAACCCTAACCCTAACTCTAACCCAACCCTAACCCTAACAGGAGCTTTCAGTGGTTCTATGGTTGGTTCAGATAGATATGTGCTCTGTACCTCATTATAGACCCATGTGTGGTTGGTTCAGCTAGATATGTATTCTGTACCTCATTATAGACCCATGTGTGGTTGGTTCAGCTAGATATGTATTCTGTACCTCATTATAGACCCATGTGTGGTTGGTTCAGATATATATGTATTCTGTACCTCATTATAGACCCATGTGTGGTTGGTTCAGATAGATGTGTGTTCTCTACCTCATTATAGACCCATGTGTGGTTGGTTCAGTTACATATGGATTCTGTACCTCACTATAGACCCATGTGTGGTTGGTTCAGTTACATATGTATTCTGTACCTCATTATAGACCCATGTGTGGTTGGTTCAGATAGATATGTGTTATGTACCTCATTATAGACTCATGTGTGGTTGGTTCAGATATGTATTCTGTACCTCATTATAGACCCATGTGTGGTTGGTTCAGATAGATATGTGTTCAGTACCTCATTTTCGACCCATGTGTGGTTGGTTCAGTTCCATATGTATTCTGTACCTCATTATAGACCCATGTGTGGTTGGTTCAGTTCCATATGTATGCTGTACCTCATTATAGACCCATGTGTTGTTGGTTCAGATACATATGTATTCTGTACCTCATTATAGACCCATGTGTGGTTGGTTCAGATAGATATGTATTCTGTACCTCATTATAGACCCATGTGTGGTTGGTTCAGATAGATATGTGTTCAGTACCTCATTTTCGACCCATGTGTGGTTGGTTCAGTTCCATATGTATTCTGTACCTCATTATAGACCCATGTGTGGTTGGTTCAGTTCCATATGTATTCTATACCTCATTATAGACCCATGTGTTGTTGGTTCAGATACATATGTATTCTGTACCTCATTATAGATCCATGTGTGGTTGGTTCAGATAGATGTGTTCTGTACCTCATTATAGACTCATGGGTGGTTGGTTCAGATAGATGTGTTCTGTACCTCTTTATAGATCCATGTGTGGTTGGTTCAGATACATATGTATTCTGTACCTCATTATAGACCCATGTGTGGTTGGTTCAGTTCCATATGTGTTCTGTACCTCATTATAGACCCATGTGTGGTTGGTTCAGTTCCACATGTATTCTGTACCTCATTATAGACCCATATGTGGTTGGTTCAGTTACATATGTATTCTGTACCTCTTTATATACACATATGTCAGCATTGTAAACAATGTCAAGTCTAGAGTGTAACACATACACACAAATGTGTAGGAATGTCAAACACGAACACACAGTTTGGGATACAACAACTGTCTCACAACAGTTCCTCTGTATTACAGCCCCACTCTGTGGTTAAGATCAGTATTGCAGCTCTGTCAATCAGGCCAGTATGGAGAGGATTAATTAAATATTCTTTCAAAGTTTTTATTGATAAGAATGTAGACAAAAAAGCTGCAAATTGTCTTTGAAGAGAAAGGGCACGTACAAGACCCAAGTCACTAGCGTTGTTCAAATAATATTACAACACTAACAACCAGGCTATACAGTAGTAGAATGACTGATACAAAGCACCATTTAATAACAACACTAACAACCAGGCTATACAGTAGTAGAATGACTGATACAAAGCACCATTTAATAACAACAACCAGGCTATACAGTAGTAGAATGACTGATACAAAGCACCATTTAATAACAACACTAACAACCAGGCTATACAGTAGAAGGATGACTGATACAAAGCACCATTTAATAACAACACTAACAACCAGGCTATACAGTAGTAGAATGACTGATACAAAGCACCATTTAATAACAGCAACCAGGCTATACAGTAGTAGAATGACTGATACAAAGCACCATTTAATATCAACAACCAGGCTATACAGTAGTAGAATGACTGATACAAAGCACCATTTAATATCAACAACCAGGCTATACAGTAGTAGAATGACTGATACAAAGCACCATTAAATATCAACAACCAGGCTATACAGTAGTAGAATGACTGATACAAAGCCCCATTTAATAACAACACTAACAACCAGGCTATACAGTAGTAGAATGACTGATACAAATCACCATTTAATAACAACAACCAGGCTATACAGTAGAAGAATGACTGATACAAATCACCATTTAATAACAACAACCAGGCTATACAGTAGAAGAATGACTGATACAAAGCCCCATTTAATAACAACAACCAGGCTATACAGTAGTAGAATGACTGATACAAAGCACCATTTAATAACAACAACCAGGCTATACAGTAGTAGAATGACTGATACAAAGCACCATTTAATAACAACAACCAGGCTATACAGTAGTAGAATGACTGATACAAAGCACCATTTAATAACAACAACCAGGCTATACAGTAGTAGAATGACTGATACAAAGCACCATTTAATAACAACACTAACAACCAGGCTATACAGTAGTAGAATGACTGATACAAAGCACCATTTAATAACAACAACCAGGCTATACAGTAGTAGAATGACTGATACAAAGCACCATTTAATAACAACACTAACAACCAGGCTATACAGTAGTAGAATGACTGATACAAAGCACCATTTAATAACAACAACCAGGCTATACAGTAGAAGAATGACTGATACAAAGCACCATTTAATAACAACAACCAGGCTATACAGTAGTAGAATGACTGATACAAAGCACCATTTAATAACAACAACCAGGCTATACAGTAGTAGAATGACTGATACAAAGCACCATTTAATAACAACAGAGAGAGATAGGATACGGCATGTGTCAAAATGATTGATTGCTGACATTACGTCATGATGACGTGTACATGTCTGAATATGAGCCTCCGGCCCGTCCCCCCCTGTTCCTGTGTTCACGTGTTAGAGGGTGTGTGTTATTTTATAGCATTAAGTTATACTTTGAAGTAGGCCTGTTGTTTGATGTCTAGGGGGCTGGTTGAACTGGGGAGGGTGTTGTTTGATGTCTGGGGAGGGTGTTGTTTATGGGGGCTGGTTGAACTGGGGAGGGTGTTGTTTGATGTCTAGGGGGCTGGTTGAACTGGGGAGGGTGGGTGTTGTTTGATGTCTAGGGGGGCTGGTTGAACTGGGGAGGGTGTTGTTTGATGTCTAGGGGGCTGGTTGAACTGGGGAGGGTGTTGTTTGATGTCTAGGGGGCTGGTTGAACTGGGGAGGGTGTTGTTTGATGTCTAGGGGGCTGGTTGAACTGGGGAGGGTGTTGTTTGATGTCTAGGGGGCTGGTTGAACTGGGGAGGGTGTTGTTTGATGTCTAGGGGGCTGGTTGAACTGGGGAGGGTGTTGTTTGATGTCTAGGGGGCTGGTTGAACTGGGGAGGGTGTTGTTTGATGTCTAGGGGGCTGGTTGAACTGGGGAGGGTGTTGTTTGATGTCTAGGGGTGCTGGTTGAACTGGGGAGGGTGTTGTTTGATGTCTAGGGGGAATGGTTGAACTGGGGAGGGTGTTGTTTGATGTCTAGGGGGCTGGTTGAACTGGGGAGGGTGTTGTTTGATGTCTAGGGGGCTGGTTGAACTGGGGAGGGTGTTGTTTGATGTCTGGGGGCTGGTTGAACTGGGGAGGGTGTTGTTTGATGTCTAGGGGGCTGGTTGAACTGGGGAGGGTGTTGTTTGATGTCTAGGGGGCTGGTTGAACTGGGGAGGGTGTTGTTTGATGTCTAGGGGGCTGGTTGAACTGGGGAGGCTGTTGTTTGATGTCTAGGGGGGGGGCTGGTTGAACTGGGGAGGGTGTTGTTTGATGTCTAGGGGGCTGGTTGAACTGGGGAGGGTGTTGTTTGATGTCTAGGGGGGGGAACTGGGGAGGGTGTTGTTGAACTGGGGAGGGTGTGTTTGATGTCTAGGGGGCTGTTGAACTGGGGAGGGTGGGATGCTAGGGGGGTTGAACTGGGGAGGGTGTTGTTTGATGTCTAGGGGGCTGGTTGAACTGGGGAGGGTGTTGTTTGATGTCTAGGGGGCTGGTTGAACTGGGGAGGGTGTTGTTTGATGTCTAGGGGGCTGGTTGAACTGGGGAGGGTGTTGTTTGATGTCTAGGGGGCTGGTTGAACTGGGGAGGGTGTTGTTTGATGTCTAGGGGGGGGCTGGTTGAACTGGGGAGGGTGTTGTTTGATGTCTAGGGGGCTGGTTGAACTGGGGAGGGTGTTGTTTGATGTCTAGGGGGCTGGTTGAACTGGGGAGGGTGTTGTTTGATGTCTAGGGGGCTGGTTGAACTGGGGAGGGTGTTGTTTGATGTCTAGGGGGCTGGTTGAACTGGGGAGGGTGGTGTTTGATGTCTAGGGGGCTGGTTGAACTGGGGAGGCTGTTGTTTGATGTCTAGGGGGCTGGTTGAACTGGTTGAACTGGGGAGGCTGTTGTTTGATGTCTAGGGGGCTGGTTGAACTGGGGAGGGTGTTGTTTGATGTCTAGGGGGGGCTGGTTGAACTGGGGAGGCTGTTGTTTGATGTCTAGGGGGCTGGTTGAACTGGGGAGGGTGTTGTTTGATGTCTAGGGGGCTGGTTGAACTGGGGAGAGTGTTGTTTGATGTCTAGGGGGCTGGTTGAACTGGGGAGGGTGTTGTTTGATGTCTAGGGGGCTGGTTGAACTGGGGAGGGTGTTGTTTGAGGGGGCTGTTCTGGGGAGGTGTTGTTTGATGGGGGCTGGTTGAACTGGGGAGGGTGTTGTTTGATGTCTAGGGGGCTGGTTGAACTGGGGAGGGTGTTGTTTGATGTCTAGGGGGCTGGTTGAACTGGGGAGGGTGTTGTTTGATGTCTAGGGGGCTGGTTGAACTGGGGAGGGTGTTGTTTGATGTCTAGGGGGCTGGTTGAACTGGGGAGGGTGTTGTTTGATGTCTAGGGGGCTGTTGAACTGGGGAGGGTGTTGAACTGGGGAGGGTGTTGTTTGATGTCTAGGGGGCTGGTTGAACTGGGGAGGGTGGTGTTTGATGTCTAGGGGGCTGGTTGAACTGGGGAGGGTGTTGTTTGATGTCTAGGGGGCTGGTTGAACTGGGGAGGGGTGTTTGATGTCTAGGGGTCTGGTTGTGTGGGGGTGTTTGAGTGTTTGAACTTTTGGGAGCGTACACCCAGTTTTTATCTCCCTTATGGTTGTTATCTATGAAGCAGGAATGTCCAGGCTTATGTATCTGGGGGCCTAGGCTTTATAAATGTCCAGAACAAGCCATTTTTTTAAGACCTGAATTTTAAACATCTAAAATATGTCTACCAGGGGAATTATCGGAGTGCTCTGTAGCTCATGTCATGAATCCAACGCCAAAAGCCTGGAAGATATTTTGCTTGAGGCTCCCGAATGTTTTAAAGGATTTCTGTGTACAAGCGAGGGCCATATTTCGTACATATTCAACCCGGAGGAATATACGGTTAAGATATTCACAGACAGCGTGTCCCAACCCTTTTATCGTGCAGAACCCGAGCCTTTTTCTCCAGCGCTAAGGATGCGAGAATGGCTTAAAATAAGGCTAGCTTTGTGTCAAATGGAACGTGCCCTGAGTGCTTCAAGGCTGCCAGGATATGCGTTGGAAGAACAAGTCTGTGGACGCCAGGATCTAATGGCTCTGAGAGTCACTTCCATGGGGTATACCCCGGACTCCAGAGTGACAATTTTATCATGTGAACAATTTGATAGGGCAAATGCTACGAAAACGTTGAGACATACCCCGGAACAACAACAAGTTCGAAGGCGGATCTTTCCCTGGCAGGAAAGTGGACAGAGCTTCGACGGAGCGGAAAAGACTTTGCGATGGGGAATTGGAAACGGATAATGTTCAGGGCTAACAGGACCCCTATATCTGTAAGAAATAGTTTTAAAAATGTTGAATTATAACGTGTGTTAAAATGTAGGTGTTAATTTTTGAAAATGTATAGCCCCCATTTAACTAAGGGGCAGCGCTCTTTTCTCTCACGCTAGGGTCTGGCGCAGACAACTGTAAGATCTGAAAAAAACATGTATTATTTTATAGTCTATTCCTACATTGGGTATGTTATGAACATTACGTTTTATTAAAGTTTGTAATAATGTACAAAGACCGGCATCCAAGGTTTTTTATTTTTACATAAAACACGTGTGCTGCATGTTTAAATATTATTCAAATGTGTTACTTAATTCAAACATGTCTTAAAGGTTGTACGAAATATTTTGGAATTCAATAAAAGGAATTTTTTTAAACGGTATCTCACCCTTTAACTATGGGAAAAGCCTATTTAACAACGTCTTCCAGCTCTGTCGCGAAGTAAAATAGAATCAGAGTGTTTGGGTGTGTGGGAGTGGTCTTGGGGCGTAGCAACAGGCGTGTGTGGGTGTGTGTGTGTGTGTGTGGTTGTGTGTGTGTGTTACATAAATCCTAAGGTGGGGGGGTTCAACCAGGGGTCCCAGAGCTCTATCTGTAGAGAATCGTTTGAAACCAAGGTTTACATTATCCGTCATATGGCCTGTCAAGATATAGGCCTACAGCCCGGGTTAAACACTGATATCTAATCAACACACAGGGATTCTAGCAAACCCAATGCAGACAGAACGGTACTTTGAATTCAAAGCCTTTTGGGGGGCTCTAAAACAGACATACAGGGGTGGGGTGTAGCATACATCTCTCAAAAACTCATTCCGTACTTTTAGATAGTTAGGGACAGAACTATTTTTAACGTTGTTAGCATTGCTTTAGCGCAAACATAAAGGCCCGAATATTGAGCTGCACGGACAGATTAAAATAATAATAATAATAATATTCTGAATAAGTGAATTTCTCCTAATGGATATTTCTGGAGGTGAGTAAATGAAAAACATATTTTAAGATTTGTTTGAATATTATTGGAATATTAACCCCTAGTTATTTGGGTATTTCAGGCCAAAAGGCCAATATAGGTTAAAAAAGTGTAGATATAGCGTATAACTGTTAATATTGTCTAATGGTGTCTAGGATCCCCGACATTTACGCAGCTTTTACGCGATTTACCTGATCTGGAACATGATGGGGGTTCGCAAGAGCAAAAGTCTGGCAGGCAATCACCAACGGCCTTTTTTCGTTGTAAGTCCTTATAATTAAACACATACCCAAGAATATTTATATATAAACATTTTAAAAATAGGTTGTACTATTTTAAAAAACTATTTTATGTATTTACAGCCGACATACAGCCAGGAATGATAAAGGATGCGTTATGGACATCTGACACGCAGGACTTTGATGCAATTCTACCGTTCTGTACGAGCGATTTTTCAAACTCACCGCGAATCCAGGGAACATCGACCCCCGCCCGAAATATTCCAGACCGCAACAGGCAAAGAGCCGTGCTTGCCCAAGTACATTGCTCGGAATCAAGCCCACCCGAAAACTACTGTTGGGCCGGGAACTTGCTGCTTCACGAGCCGGCGCTCCAGGGACACGGTATGAGACCATTATACAGTTTGGTTATTAGTTATAAGTATTTTTATTAGTTATAGATCTGTTGATAGCCTATGTTAAAACAAGGACAAATAATGTTTTTTCAGACTGCCCGGAGACAGACCCAGCAGAATCTGGAACGCTAGAGGGAAAAAGTCACACACCCCCGGTTTCGGCGATTCGTCACAACAAGCGCCAAAAAAGCCGAGGTATTTTAACTATGTACTGTTAATATATATTATTATAACGGAAAGGTATTTGACATTTGTATGTAGCTAACATATATATTTTTATATCTAATAACGTAATTATGTATGTATTATTTTCATTCAGACTCCGCCCCGGCGAAAAACGGCACAGACGGCAACATACATCTAGAGCTGGGGGATTCCAGCGCCCCGAGCATTCCCGATGAAACACCCGAGAGACCTGTTTTTAATGACATGTCAGATGTTGATGACCAGCTATTCTGTGATGCGGCCAACCTTATAGACCCAGTCAATTCTACGGCCTCAATACCTGCAGACGAACAAGAAAGGTTTTTCACATTATTTTCCAGGGCTTTGAAATCGAGGAATGTTTTGCTATACAAACGACTGGGGGATTTAATTGAGAGACAGTACAGAGACGATATGTTATTCTGGCATAAAACAATTCCACGCATGTTAAACAGCAACCCCATTAAAAAACGCAAATACAGACGCTAAAATCATACATGTAACACCAACCATTACAGAAAGAAAAAAAAACGAACACTCTTAATTATCCAAAAATGGCAGAATAACATATCGTCTCTGTACTGTCTCTCAATTAAATCCCCAGGTCGTTTGTATAGCAAAACATTCCTCGATTTCAAAGCCCTGGAAAATAATGTGAAAAACCTTTCTTGTTCGTCTGCAGGTATTGAGGCCGTAGAATTGACTAACTAATAAAAAGGCTGATAACTAATAACAAAACTGTATAATGGTCCCATACATTGTCCCTGGAGCGCCGGTTTGTACAGAGTTGGTTAAATCCGCTCTTTTGCTCCCCGCTTACAGACGCCCACCCAGACCCTGCCCTATGGGTTTAAGTGTGCGACCGGGAGTCCGCACCTTTGGGGTGTGTACTGTCACGCCCTGGCCTTAGTATTCTGTGTTCTCTTTATTATTGTGGTTAGGCCAGGGTGTGACATGGGTGAATTATGTGTTTGTCTTGTCTAGGGGTTTTGTAGATTGATGGGGTTGTGTTTAGTATAGTAGTCTAGGTAAGTCTATGGTTGCCTAGAGTGGTTCTCAATCAGAGGCAGGTGGTTATCGTTGTCTCTGATTGGAAACCATATTTAGGCAGCCATATTCTTTAGGTATTTGGTGGGTGATTGTTCCTGTCTCTGTGTTTGTTGCACCACATAGGGCTGTTTCGGTTTTTCACCTTTCTTGTTTTTGTATATTGTTCGTAGTTTCATCTTTCATTAAAGATGTTTATGAATAACCACGCTGCATTTTGGTCCTCCTCTCCTTCACCAGAAGAAAACCATAACAAAGATAAAGCAAAGCAGTTCATCACACACAACGACACAGAGTTACACATGGAGTAAAACAAACATACAGTCAATAATACAGTAGAAACAGGTCTATATACGATGTGAGCAAATGAGGTGAGATAAGGGAGGTAAAGGCAAAAAAGGCCATGGTGGCGAAGTAAATACAATATAGCAAGTAAAACACTGGAATGGTAGATTTGCAATGGAAGAATGTGCAAGGTAGAAATAAAAATAATGGGGTGCAAAGGAGCAAAATAAATAAATTAATTAAATACAGTTGGGAAAGAGGTAGTTGTTTGGGCTAAATTATTGGTGGGCTATGTACAGGTGCAGTAATCTGTAAGATGCTCTGACAGTTGGTACTTAAACTTAGTGAGGGAGATAAATGTTTCCAGTTTCAGAGATTTTTGTAGTTCGTTCCAGTCATTGGCAGCAGAGAACTGGAAGGAGAGGCGGCCTAAGAAATAATTGGTTTTGGGGATGACTAGAGAGATATACCTGCTGGAGCGTGTGCTACATGTGGGAGATGCTATGGTGACCAGCGAGCTGAGATAAGGGGGACTTTACCTAGCAGGGTCTTGTAGATGACATGGAGCCAGTGGGTTTGGCGACGAGTATGAAGCGAGGGCCAGCCAACGAGAGCGTACAGGTCGCAATGGTGGGTAGTATATGGGGCTTTGGTGACAAATTCTAAGCTCTGACCAGTGGAATGATGAATACAGGACCCCGGGTCCAGTGGAGGAATCCGGATCTTTTAATTATGTTGACGAGACAATATTTGATGTTTAGGAGATTTAGGTTATTCATATTTCAATGTATGGACTGTTTTGAAATGACGATTGTAACGAAAATCCTGATAAGAAGTGTTCTGATTCTGATGTAGGTTAAAACAGTCACGGGCGTTGATCGTGTGTACATACGTGTATTGGTTTGTATTATTCCTAGGATATCATTGACATTTCCTTTTAGTGTTTAATGATGGTATGAATTGTTTTGTCATTTTTAGGGTGGATTGTTAGAATTATTATGAATAAATGAATAAACAATATCCCCATTTAAAATAGAACTCTAACTAAGTAAACTTTTACTCTGTTTTATTATATCTGACTAACAATATGAGTTCATAAGAAGGGATTGTGAGACACGGACAAGGAGTAATTAAAGTTAATGAACACCATTCCAACTAGGCAGAAACGAATGGGTTGTGGACTGTGTAAACACATAAGGTAGTTAACCTATGGTTGAACCTACGGAACTGAGCTCTGGGGTTTTTAGATAAGACAGTGAGTGCATTCCTAATTTTTCTGTTAATTAGAACTGTCAGATCAGTGGTGATCGATAATGTTGAGGGGTCAAAAGTTACCTGGGAGTGTGTTAGTAAGTTAGAATGAACTTTTACCTCACTTTGTCCCTGTCGAGAGGAGGGGATTCTGTTAAAACAATGAAATGGCGTCATGTTTTGTATATAAACTGTTGCTCGTGGTGAAGTGGCAGCGCGCTCCGAGAATAAATTATGTTACCTATTATTGAAAAGACTGGTCTCCGTCTATTTTACGCAAACAAGAATCTTACAAATTCTCATAAAATAGATTAAGGGTTTTGAATTAATGAAAACACATTGGCATCATTAAATTACAGTAACAGTTTTATTCAGTAATAATATATATCTGCCTCACTCTCAGTGAAATCAGTAGTACTGCTAGGTTTTACACAGTAATAATATATATCTGTCTCACTCTCAGTGAAATCAGTAGTACTGCTAGGTTTTACACAGTAATAATATATATCTGCCTCACTCTCAGTGAAATCAGTAGAACTGCTAGGTTTTACACAGTAATAATATATATCTGCCTCACTCTCAGAGAAATCAGTGGTACTGCTAGGTTTTATACAGTAATAATATATATTTGCCTCACTCTCAGAGAAATCAGTGGTACTGCTAGGTTTTATACAGTAATAATATATATTTGCCTCACTCTCAGAGAAATCAGTAGTACTGCTAAGTTTTACACAGTCAAATGTAACAAATAAATACGTTTTTAGTAAAGAACTGTGGAAGTGGATGGCAATGGAATGGTGATGGAATGGTGATGGAATGGTAATGGAATGGTAATGGAATGGTGATGGAATGGTAAACAGAATGGTAGTGGAATGGTGATGGAATGGTAGTGGAAAGGTAGTGGAATGGTAAACAGAATGGTAGTGGAATGGTGATGGAATGGTAGTGGAATGGTAGTGGAAAGGTAGTGGAATGGTAAACAGAATGGTAGTGGAATGGTGATGGAATGGTAGTGGAAAGGTAGTGGAATGGTAAACAGAATGGTAGTGGAATGGTGATGGAATGGTAGTGGAATGGTAGTGGAAAGGTAGTGGAATGGTAAACAGAATGGTAGTGGAATGGTGATGGAATGGTAATGGAATGGTAAACATAATGGTAGTGGAATGGTAAACATAATGGTAGTGGAATGGTGATGGAATGGTGATGGAATAGTGATGGAATGGTAGTGGAAAGGTAGTGGAATGATGATGGAATGGTGATGGAATGGGAATGGAAAGGTAGTGGAATGATGATGGAATGGAAAACAGAATGGTAGTGGAATGGTAAACAGAATGGTAGTGGAATGGTAAACATAATGGTAGTGGAATGGTAAACATAATGGTAGTGGAATGGTAAACATAATGGTAGTGGAATGGTAAACATAATGGTAGTGGAATGGTGATGGAATGGTAAACATAATGGTGATGGAATGGTAAACAGAATGGTGATGGAATGGTAAACAGAATGGTAGTGGAATGGTGATGGAATGGTAATGGAATGGTGATGGATTGGTAGTGGAATGGTAATGGAATGGTGATGGAAGACTGACAGTATTGTAGAGATGTTCCTCTCTGTAACTGCTAGATGGAGGCTGACAGTATTGTAGAGACAGAGATGTTCCTCTCTGTAACTGCTAGATGGAGGCTGACAGTATTGTAGAGACAGAGATGTTCCTCTCTGTAACTGCTAGATGGAGACTGACAGTATTGTAGAGACAGAGATGTTCCTCTCTGTAACTGCTAGATGGAGACTGACAGTATTGTAGAGATGTTCCTCTCTGTAACTGCTAGATGGAGACTGACATTATTGTAGAGACAGAGATGTTCCTCTCTGTAACTGCTAGATGTAGACTGACAGTATTGTAGAGACAGAGATGTTCCTCTCTGTAACTGCTAGATGGAGACTGACAGTATTGTAGAGACAGAGATGTTCCTCTAACTGCTAGATGGAGACTGACAGTACAGACAGAGATGTTCCTCTCTCTAACTGCTAGATGGAGACTGACAGTATTGTGTGACCTGCAGAGTGGAAAGGATGGGCAGATGTCCTTTCAGGTCACAGGTCACACACGGAGGGTTTGAGAGGCAGGTTTATGGTTCCCCTAGACTCTCAGGAGCTCTTTGCCACCTTCTCCTCCCTCTTGAATCCTCCTCCCCCTCCCCCCTCCTCCCTCTCTGCAGATGACTTCGTCAACCATTTTGAAAAGAAGGTCGACGACATCCGATCCTCGTTTGCTAAGTCAAACGACACCGCTGGTTCTGCTCACACTGCCCTACCCTGTGCTCTGACCTCTTTCTCCCCTCTCTCTCCAGATGACATCTCGCGTCTTGTGACGGCCGGCCGCCCAACAACCTGCCCGCTTGACCCTATCCCCTCCTCTCTTCTCCAGACCATCTCTGGTGACCTTCTCCCTTACCTCACCTCGCTCATCAACTCATCCCTGACCGCTGGCTACGTCCCTCCTGTCTTCAAGAGAGCGAGAGTTGCACCCCTTCTGAAAA
Organism: Oncorhynchus nerka; assembly: GCF_034236695.1. NCBI lineage: Eukaryota > Metazoa > Chordata > Actinopteri > Salmoniformes > Salmonidae > Oncorhynchus > Oncorhynchus nerka. The sequence goes on from NW_027040345.1 coordinate 168,009, forward strand.
AACCTACACTCGATCCCTCCGATGTCAACAACTACAGACCAGTATCCCTTCTTTCTTTTCTCTCCAAAACTCTTGAACGTGCCGTCCTTGGCCAGCTCTCCCGCTATCTCTCTCAGAATGACCTTCTTGATCCAAATCAGTCAGGTTTCAAGACTAGTCATTCAACTGAGACTGCTCTTCTCTGTATCACGGAGGCGCTCCGCACTGCTAAAGCTAACTCTCTCTCCTCTGCTCTCATCCTTCTAGACCTATCGGCTGCCTTCGATACTGTGAACCATCAGATCCTCCTCTCCACCCTCTCCGAGTTGGGCATCTGCGGCGCGGCCCACGCTTGGATTGCGTCCTACCTGACAGGTCGCTCCTACCAGGTGGCGTGGCGAGAATCCGTCTCCTCACCACGTGCTCTCACCACTGGTGTCCCCCAGGGCTCTGTTCTAGGCCCTCTCCTATTCTCGCTATACACCAAGTCACTTGGCTCTGTCATAACCTCACATGGTCTCTCCTATCATTGCTATGCAGACGACACACAATTAATCTTCTCCTTTCCCCCTTCTGACGACCAGGTGGCGAATCGCATCTCTGCATGTCTGGCAGACATATCAGTGTGGATGACGGATCATCACCTCAAGCTGAACCTCGGCAAGACGGAGCTGCTCTTCCTCCCGGGAAGGACTGCCCGTTCCATGATCTCGCCATCACGGTTGACAACTCCATTGTGTCCTCGTCCCAGAGCGCTAAGAACCTTGGCGTGATCCTGGACAACACCCTGTCGTTCTCAAATAACATCAAGGCGGTGGCCCGTTCCTGTAGGTTCATGCTCTACAACATCCGCAGAGTACGACCCTGCCTCACACAGGAAGCGGCGCAGGTCCTAATCCAGGCACTTGTCATCTCCCGTCTGGATTACTGCAACTCGCTGTTGGCTGGGCTCCCTGCCTATGCCATTAAACCCCTACAACTCATCCAGAACGCCGCAGCCCGTCTGGTGTTCAACCTTCCCAAGTTCTCTCACGTCACCCCGCTCCTCCGCTCTCTCCACTGGCTTCCAGTTGAAGCTCGCATCCGCTACAAGACCATGGTGCTTGCCTACGGAACTGTGAGGGGAACGGCACCTCAGTACCTCCAGGCTCTGATCAGGCCCTACACCCAAACAAGGGCACTGCGTTCATCCACCTCTGGCCTGCTCGCCTCCCTACCACTGAGGAAGTACAGTTCCCGCTCAGCCCAGTCAAAACTGTTCGCTGCTCTGGCCCCCCAATGGTGGAACAAACTCCCTCACGACGCCAGGACAGCGGAGTCAATCACCACCTTCCGGAGACACCTGAAACCCCACCTCTTTAAGGAATACCTAGGATAGGATAAAGTAATCCTTCTCTCCCCCCTCCCCCCCCCCCTTAAAAGACCTAGATGCACTATTGTAAAGTGGCTGTTCCACTGGATGTCATAAGGTGAAAGCACCAATTTGTAAGTCGCTCTGGATAAGAGCGTCTGCTAAATGACTTAAATGTAAATGTAAATGTGAGTTAACACACACAGGTCAGGGAGGGTTTGAGAGGCAGGTTTATGGTTCCTCCTAGACTCTCAGGAGTTAACACACACAGGTCAGGGAGGGTTTGAGAGGCAGGTTTATGGTTCCTCCTAGACTCTCAGGAGTTAACACACACACGGAGGGTTTGAGAGGCAGGTTTATGGTTCCCCTAGACTCTCAGGAGTTACACACACACGGAGGGTTTGAGAGGCAGGTTTATGGTTCCCCCTAGACTCTCAGGAGTTACACACACAGGTCAGGAGGGTTTGAGAGGCAGGTTTATGGTTCCTCCTAGACTCTCAGGAGTTAACACACACAGGTCAGGGAGGGTTTGAGAGGCAGGTGTATGGTTCCCCCTAGACTCTCAGGAGTTAACACACACAGGTCAGGGAGGGTTTGAGAGGCAGGTGTATGGTTCCCCCTAGACTCTCAGGAGTTAACACACACAGGTCAGGGAGGGTTTGAGAGGCAGGTGTATGGTTCCTCCTAGACTCTCAGCTCTGGTTGTGGTTGATTGGTAGTGGTGTGGACAGCTTTGGGTTGTGAGGTGCTGACAACAGTCACCGACAGGGAATTCGTAACAGAGGTGTTTTCCAAAATCATTGTTAACCTTTTCAAGTAAAACTTTAATTTCAAATTAAAACCAAGATGACTGCTTTAATACATTACAATATAAACAGCAGGCTATAGTCCTATTTCAATCATACTGAAATACATTTAACTTGTCCATTCCCTTTGTGTGATTATTCTGATGAAGGCTGAAACGTTAATCTTTTAACCTTGATTAAATAAAACAAATCATTTTCCAGGCCACACATCATAAAATATACTGAGACAAATTACAGACAGTAGCCTACAAGTAGCAAAATAGACGTCAATTGATTTAACATGAAATGCTCCAATCCAGTACTCAACTGATAAACCATGTGATTCTTTGTTTAGCGGGGATCTTCTGTGTATAACGTGACGATGGAGGGCAAATAAGCATCTAACGATGCATTTCCCTGCTCTATGCCTGGGCTGAGGCAGGAGGTACATTACAACTGTTTTCAGGTGCAACCTGAATTACCATGGTTTTCTCTGCTCTATGCCTGGGCTGAGGCAGGAGGTACATTACAACTGTTTTCAGGTGCAACCTGAATAACCATGGTTTTCTCTGCTCTATGCCTGGGCTGAGGCAGGAGGTACATTACAACTGTTTTCAGGTGCAACCTGAATAACCATGGTTTTCTCTGCTCTATGCCTGGGCTGAGGCAGGAGGTACATTACAACTGTTTTCAGGTGCAACGTGAATAACGATGGTTTTGGGAAAGAGATTTAACGATGCTCCTATGAAGGTTAACTTTGCCTTAATATGCGGTTGGGAAACTGGTCCCAGATCAGTTCACAGAACATTATATTATTTATTAAATGTGTTTATGTGACCTTCATTTAACTGGTCCCAGATCAGTTCACAGAACATTATATCATTTATTAAATGTGTTTATGTGACCTTTATTTAACTGGTCCCAGATCAGTTCACAGAACATTATATCATTTATTAAATGTGTTTATGTGACCTTTATTTAACTGGTCCCAGATCAGTTCACAGATCATTATATTATTTATTAAATGTGTTTATGTGACCTTCATTTAACGGGGTCAGTTAAGAACAAATTCTTCTTTACAATGATGCCCGACACCGGCCAAACCTGGACGACGCTGGGCCAAACCTGGACGACGCTGGGCCAAACCTGGACGACGCTGGGCCAAACCTGGACGACACTGGGCCAAACCTGGACGACACTGGGCCAAACCTGGACGACACTGGGCCAAACCTGGACGACTCTGGGCCAAACCTGGACGACTCTGGGCCAAACCTGGACGACGCTGGGCCAAACCTGGAATACGCTGGGCCAAACCTGGACGACGCTGGGCCAAACCTGGACGACACTGGGCCAAACCTGGACGACACTGGGCCAAAACTGGACGACACTGGGCCAAACCTGGACGACGCTGGGCCAAACCTGGACGACGCTGGGCCTCTATCACTGTGATGCAGTGCCTTAGACCACTGTGATACAGCCTGGAATCAAACCAGGGTCTGTAGTGACACCTCTAGCACTGTGATGCAGTGCCTTAGACCACTGTGATACAGCCTGGAATCAAACCATGGTCTGTAGTGACACCTCTATCACGGTGATGCAGTGCCTTAGACCACTGTGATACAATTAACGTTGCAGCAGGACAGAGCATGTAGCCTAGGCCTGATAACTGATCAGAGCTCAAACCTACTCTGACTATTGAATGTCTGATGACGACCTAACTTTCTGTTCCCCCCTCTTTCTTCAGCAAGCTTTGTTCTGCCTTTATCTAGGCTAGTACTGATAGGGAGATGAGACCTGGGTTCTATCAGGTGGTCTATAGATATATATATATATAGTGGCAGTAGTAGTCGCTCTGGATAAGAGCGTCTGCTAAATGACTTAAATGTAAATGTAAATGTAGTGGCTAGTAGTGATAGAGAGATGAGACCTGGGTTCTATCAGGTGGTCTATATATATATATAGTGGCAGTAGTAGTGGCTAGTAGTGATAGAGAGATGAGACCTGGGTTCTATCAGGTGGTCTATATATATATAGTGGCAGTAGTAGTGGCTAGTACTGATAGAGAGATGAGACCTGGGTTCTATCAGGTGGTCTATATATATATATATAGTGGCAGTAGTAGTGGCTAGTAGTGATAGAGAGATGAGACCTGGGTTCTATCAGGTGGTCTATATATATATATATAGTGGCAGTAGTAGATGGGGGGTGTATATGGAAGTACGTTGGCCTACAGGACACTGTGTGTGTATTAGAGCTCCCAGACAGGATTGTAGTGAGGCACAGATCTGGGAAAGGGTACCAAAATAATTATGCAGCATTGAAGGCCAGGGAGGTGACCAAGAACCCGGTGGAAGATTGGAGAACCTTCCAGAAGGACAACCATCTCTGCAGCACTCCACCAATCAGGCCTTTATGGTAGAGTGGCCAGATGGAAGCCAGTCCTCCGTAAAAGGCACATGACAGTCCGCTTGGAGTTTTCCAAAAGGCACCTAAAGCACTCTCAGACCATGAGAAACAAGATTCTCTGGTCTTTTGAAACCAAGATTTAACTGGTTTGCTAAGCAAACTGAATGCTAAGCATCACATCTGGAGGTAACCTGGCACCATCCCTACGATGAAGTATGGTGGTGGCAGCATCATGCTGTGAGGATGTTTTTCAGCTGCAGGGACTGGGAGACTAATCGGGATTAAGGGTGAACAGATGAACAGAGCAAAGTACAGAGAGATCCTTGATGAAAACCTGCTCCAGAGCGCTCAGGACTTCAGACTTGTGATTAAGGTTGACCTTCCAAAAGGACAACGACCCTCAGCACACAGCCAAGACAACGCAGGAGTGGCTTCTGGACAAGGCTCTGAATGCCTTTGAGTGGCCAATCCACAGCCCAGAACCCGATCAAACATCTCTGGAGAGAACTGAAAATAGCTGTGCAGCGACGCTCCCAATCCAACCTGACAGAGCTTGAGAGGATCTGCAGAGAAGAATGGGAGAAACTCCCCAAATACAGGTGTGCCAAGCTTGTAGCATCATACCCAATAAGAATCAAGGCTGTAATCGCTGCCAAAGGTGCTTCAACAAAGTGCTGAGTAAAGGGTCTGAATACTTATGTAAATATGATCTATGTTTTTTTTAAATAAAAATGTTCACACAAACTGTTTTTGCTTTGTAATTCTGGGTTATTGTGTGTAGATTGATGAGGGGAAAAACACATTTAATCCATTTTAGAATAAGGCTGTAACATGACAAAATGTGTAAAAAGTCAAGGGGTCTGTCACGCCCTGGTCTAGTATTTTGTGTTTTTCTTCATGTATTGGGTCAGGCCAGGGTGTGGCATGGAGTTTTTGTATTGTGGTGTGTTTTGTCTTGGGGTTTTGGTGTGCATGTTTTTGGGATTGTAGCTAGTGGGGTTATCTAGCAAGGTCTATGGCTGTCTGGAGTGGTTCTCAATCAGAGGCTGGTGGTTATCGTTGTCTCTGATTGGGAACCATATTTAGGCAGCCATATTCTTTGAGTTTGTCGTGGGTGATTGTCCTATCTGTCCTATGTGTACTCTCTGTTAGTTTGCACAAGTATAGGCTGTTTTCGGTTTTCGTTTATTGTTTTGTAGTGTTCGTGTTTAGTCGTGTTTACGTTTGTTTAAATGGATGGATCGCAATCGACACGCTGCAGTTTGGTCCGACTCTCCTTCATCACAACTAGAAAGCCGTAACAGGGTCTGAATACTTTCTGAATGCACTGTAAATCAGTATATTAGTCTCTCTCTCTCTCTCTCTGCAGTGATGTTGTTTTCATCACTTCTGGTTTAACACTGCCATCAAGTGGTGATTGTCCAAACTTCACCACTGTTAAGATAGATAGAGCAGAGAATGTGGGAGAGAGAGAGAGAGAGAGAGCAGAGTGTGGGAGAGAGAGAGAATAGAGAGAGAGCAGAGAGTGTGGGAGAGAGAGAGCAGAGAGTGTGGGAGAGAGAGAGCAGAGAGTGTGGGAGAGAGAGAGCAGAGAGTGTGGGAGAGAGAGCAGAGAGTGTGTGTGAGAGAGATAAGAGCAGAGAGTGTGTGTGAGAGAGAGAAGAGAGCAGAGCACACAGAGAGAGCAGAGAGCGGGGGGGAAAGGAGAGAGAGAGAGCAGAGAGAGGGGAGGGGGAGCGGAGACCAGGCTTCGAGAACAAAGAGAGAGAGCAGAGAGTGAGATCAAAGAGAGCAGAGATAATAGAGTGAGAGAGCAGAGAGAGTGGGTAGAGAGAACAGCAGAGCAGAGAGCAGAGAGAACAAAGGGCAGAGAGAGAAGAAAACAGAGAGAGAGCAGAGAGCAGAGAACAGAGAGAGAGAGCAGAGAGAAGAGAGAGAGCAGAGAACAGAGAGAGAAGAGAGAGAGAGCAGAGAGAACAGAGAGAAGAGAGAGAGAGCAGAGAACAGAGAGAGCAGAGAACAGAGAGAAGAGAGAGCAGAGAAAGCAGAGGAAGTGAGAGAGCAGAGAACAGAGAGGAGAGAGAGCAGAGGGAGAGAGAGAGCAGGGGAGAGAGAGAGCAGAGAACAGAGAGAGCAGAGAACAGAGAGAAAAGAGAGCAGAGAGCATAGAGAGAGACAGCAGATAACGAGAGCAGAAAGAGAGAGAGCAGAGAGAGAGCAGAGAAAAGCGAGAGAGCAGAGAGTGTGTGAGAGAGAGAGAAGAGAGCAGAGCACACAGAGAGATCAGAGAGCAGGGAAAAGAGAGAGAGCAGAAAAAAGAGAGCAGAGAGTTGAGAGAGCAGAAAGCAGGCTGAGAGAGCAAAGAGCGAGAGCAGAGAGAAGAGAGAAGGCTGAGAGAGGGCAGAGAGCATTAGAGAGAGAGAGAGAGAGGGGGAGGGAGAGAGCGGAGAGCAGGCTGAGAGAACAAAGCGAGCAGAGAGTAAGAGAGAGCAGAGAGAGCAGAGAAAATAGAGAGTGCGAGAGCAGAGAGAGCAGAGAGAACAAAGGGCAGAGAGAGAGCAGAGAACAGAGAGAAGAGAGAGCAGAGAAGGCAGAGAGAGTGAGAGAGCAGAGAACAGAGAGAAGAGAGCAGACAGAGAAGAGGGAGAGAGAGAGCAGAGAACAGAAAGAGCAGAGAAGAGAGCAGAGAGAGAGGGAGCAGAGAGCAGAGGGAGAGAGAAGAGACCAGATAGGGAGAGAAGAGACCAGATAGAGAGAGAGAAAAGAGAGAGAGCAGAGGGAGAGAGAGAGAGAGCAGAGAGAGCAGAGAAAAGCGAGAGAGCAGAGAGTGTGTGTGTGAGAGAGAAGAGAGCAGGGAAAAGAGAGAGAGAGCAGAGAGAGAGCAGAAAAAAGAGAGCAGAGAGTTGAGAGAGCAGAAAGCAGGCAGAACGCAGGCTGAGAGAGCAGAGAGCGAGAGAAGAGAGACGGCTGAGAGAGGGCAGAGAGCATTAGAGAGAGAGAGAGAGAGAGAGAGGGGGGAGAGGGAGAGAGCGGAGAGCAGGCTGAGAGAGCAAAGCGAGCAGAGAGTGAGAGAGAGATCAAAGATAATACAGAGTGTGAGAGCAGAGAGAGAGCAGAGAGGGCAGAGAGAGAGCAGGGCAGAGAGGGCAGAGAGAGAGAGCAGAGAACAGAAAGAAGAGAGCAGACAGAGAAGAGGGAGAGAGAGAGCAGAGAACAGAGAGAGCAGAGAACAGAGAGAAGAGAGAGCAGAGACAGAGGGAGCAGAGAGAGACAGCAGATAATGAGAGCAGAAAGAGAGAGAGCAGAGAGCAGAGGGAGAGAGAAGAGACCAGATAGGGAGAGAGAAAAGAGAGAGAGCAGAGAGAGAGAGCAGAAGGAGAGAGAGAGAGCAGAGAGAGAGCGAGCAGAGAGATAGCAGAATGAGAGAGGAGAGAACAGAGAGAGAGAGAGCAGAGGGAGAGAGATAGCAGAGAGAGCGAGCAGAGAGCAGAGAGAGTGAGAAGAGAGAGAGAGCAGAGAGGGCAGAGAGAGGGCAGAGAAAGAGAGAGAGCAGAGAGAGCAGATAAAATAGAGAGCAGCAGAGCAGAGAGTAGAGAGATCAGAGGGAGCAGAGGGAGAGAGAGAACAGAGAGAGCAGAGAACAGAGAGAAGAGAGCATAGAGAGGGAGCAGAGAGAGACCGCAGATAACGAGAGCAGAAAGAGAGAGAGCAGAGAGAGAGAGCAGAGAGCAGAGAAAAGCAAGAGAGCAGAAAGCAGAGAGCAGAGCACACAGAGAGAGCAGAGAGCAGGGAAAAGAGAGAGAGCAGAGAAAAGAGAGCAGAGAGTTGAGAGAGCAGAAAGCAGGCAGAGAGAGAGAGAGAGAGAGCACAAAGAGAGAGAGAGAGAACAAAGGGCAGAGAGAGCAGAGAAAGTAGAGGGAGTGAGAGAGCAGAGAACAGAGAGAAGAGAGAGAGAGCAGACAGAGCAGAGGGATGGAGAGAGCAGAGAACAGAGAGAACATAGAACAGAGAGAAGAGAGAGCAGAGAGAGAGGGAGCAGAGAGAGACAGCAGATAATGAGAGCAGAAAGAGAGAGAGCAGAGAGAGAGGCCAGAGGGAGAGAGAAGAGAGCAGAGAGCAGAGGGAGAGAGAAGAGAGCAGAGAGAGAGAGCCGAGAGCAGAGAGAGAGCAGAGTGAAAGAGATAGCTGAGAGAGAGCGAGCAGAGAGCAGGCTGAGAGAGCAGAGAGAGAGCGGAGAGCAGAGAGAGCAGAGAGTGAGCAGAGAGCAGAGAGAGTAATAAGAGAGAGAGAGCAGAGAGGGCAGAGAAAGAGAGAGCAGAGAGAGCAGATAAAATAGAGAGCAGCAGAGCAGAGAGCAGAGGGAGAGAGAGAGCAGAGAACAGAGAGACGAGAGATAGCAGAGAACAGAGAGAGCAAAGGGAGAAAGAGAGAGAGAGAGAACAGAGAGAGAGCAGAGAGAGCAGAAGGAGTGAGAGAGCAGAGAACAGAGAGAGCAGAGGGAGAGAGAGCAGAGAACAGAGAGAGCAGAAAACAGAGAGAGGGCAGAAAACAGAGAGACGAGAGAGCAGAGGGCAGAGAGAGAGCAGCAGAGCATAGAGAGAGCAGAGAGAGAGCAGAGAACAGAGAGAGAGCGCAGAGAGAGAGCAGAGGGAGAAAGAGAGAGAGAGAGGGAGCATAGAGCAGAGGGAGAGAGCAGAGAATAGATAGAATAGAGAGAGAGTTAGCAGAGAGCAGGCTGAGAAAGCAAAGAGAGAGTGAGAGAGCAAAGAGTGAGAGAGGAGAGAGAGCAGAGAGCAAAGAGAGAGAGAGCAGAGAGGGCAGAGAGAAAGACCAGAGAGAGAGAGCAGAGAAAAGAGAGAGCACAGAGAGCAGAAAGAGAGCAGAGAGCAGGCTGAGAGAGAAGAGAGTGAGCAGAAAGAGAGCAGAGAATAGAGAGCAGAGAGAGCAGAGAGAGAGAGCAGAGAGCAGAGAGAGCAGAGAACAGAGAGAAAAGAGTGAGAGAGCAGAGAGGGAGAGAGCAGAGGGAGAGAGAGAGGGCAGAGAGAGAGAACAGAGAGGGCAGAGAGAGAGAGCAGAGAGACAGATCAGGGAGAGCAGAGGGCAGAGAGAGCAGAGAGAAACCAGAGAGAGAGCAGAGAGATCAGAGGAAGTGAGAGAGCAGAGAGGGAGCAGAGAGAGAGAAACAGCAGAGAGAGAGCAGAAAGCAAAGAGATACTCTCTTCTGTTGCTATAGTGACCCTGCATCACAACACTCTGTTGCTATAGTGACCCTGCAACACAACACTCTGTTGCTATAGTAACCCTGCATTACAACACTCTGTTGTACTAATTGTACAATTTGTTTAATTCTATTCCACATATTTAATTGTTTTGTATTTCATTTCATATTTGTTTCATGTTTCAACCAGTCGCAGGTTAACATCAACTTGACAGAGGAAACGTAAAATCAATAAACAAACTGTTTTCACAATTAACAGCCTTTTCTTGTTTCAAGTATGTTTTATTATGAATAGTACAATATATCCTTGTATACTTGTACAACTATGGAGCGTATGTCCATATATAATTATATATAATTGTATAATTAGTTTTTCAACATAAAAGACAAAACATGATCACATTGGTATTTTAACAGTGTTATTGTCAGAGGTCCTCACAACTATAGAAAGACGCGCATGTGTGTGTGTGTGTCCAGAATGTGTGTGTGTGTGTGTGTGTGTGTGTCCAGAGTGTGTGTGTGTCCAGAATGTGTGTGTGTGTGTCCAGTGTGTGTGTGTGTCCAGTGTGTGTGTGTGTCCAGTGTGTGTGTGTATTTGTCCAGTGTGTGTTTGTCCACTGTGTGTGTGTGTCAAGAGTGTGTGTGTGTGTGTAGAATGTGTGTGTCCTGAGTGTGTGTGTCCAGTGTGTGTGTGTCCAGTGTGTGTGTGTGTGTGTGTGTCCAGAGTGTGTGTGTGTGTGTGTAGAATGTGTGTGTCCTGAGTGTGTGTGTCCAGTGTGTGTGTGTCCAGTGTGTGTGTGTGTGTGTGTGTCCAGAGTGTGTGTGTGTGTGTGTAGAATGTGTGTGTCCTGAGTGTGTGTGTCCAGTGTGTGTGTGTCCAGTGTGTGTGTGTGTGTCCAGTGTGTGTGTGTGTGTGCCCAGAGTGTGTGTGTCCAGTGTGTCCTGTGTGTGTGTGTTTGTGTGTGTGTATTTGTCCAGTGTGTGTTTGTCCAGTGTGTGTGTGTCCAGAGTGTGTGTGTCCAGAGTGTGTGTGTGTGTCCTGTGTGTGTGTTTGTGTGTGTGTGTGTGTTTGTCCAGTGTGTGTGTGTCCAGAGTGTGTGTGTGTGTCCAGTGTGTGTGTGTGTGTCCAGTGTGTGTGTGTGTGTCCAGTGTGTGTGTGTCCAGAGTGTGTGTGTGTCCTGTGCTTGTGTGTCCTGTGTGAGTGTGTGTGTATTTGTCCAGTGTGTGTTTGTCCAGTGTGTGTGTGTGTGTCCAGTGTGTGTGTGTGTCCAGAGTGTGTGTGTCCAGTGTGTGTGTGTGTGTCCTGTCTGTGTGTGTGTGTCCAGTGTGTGTGTGTGTCCAGTGTGTGTGTGTGTCCTGTGTGTGTGTGTGTCCTGTGTGTGTGTGTGTGTGTCCAGAGTGTGTGTGTGTGTGTCCAGAGTGTGTGTGTGTGTGTGTCAAGTTATTATTTCAGGGACACTGAGGAGTCATCACCCCAATGCCCTGTGTGTCCTGTGTGTGTCGTGTGTGTGTGTGTGTGTGTCCAGTGTGTGTGTGTGTGTGTGTGTGTCCAGTGTGAGTGTGTTTGTCCAGTGTGTGTGTGTGATTGTCCAGTGTGTGTGTGTGTGTGATTGTCCAGTGTGTGTGTGTGTGTGTCTTTGTCCAGTGTGTGTGTGTGTGTGTTTTTGTTAAAAG